>NC_048300.1:20135401-20406556 GCF_013100865.1 Trachemys scripta elegans
AGGGGGGGGGGGGGGGGAGGAAGGCTTTATTTTGTCTGTTCTTTGTTTGTCTGTCTGTTCTGTGTGCTTGCTGGAGTCAGATCAAAAAAGCAAGTAATCCAACTCCATTAGATTAGTAAATACTAACAAGGTAATGTGTTAGCTTACTTTTATTTTGGCTTGTGATTGTCTCTGTGCTGAGAGGAAGGTGTATTACTGGTTTTCTTTTTGTAACTTTAAAGTTTTGCCCAGAGGGAAATCCTCTGTGTTTTGAATCTGATTGCCCTGTGAGATTATCTTCCATTCTAATTTCACAGAGGTGCTTCTTTTAACTTTTTTCTTTCTAATAAAGTTCTGTGTGTGTGTTTGTTTGTTTTGTTTTTAATCTGATTGGGTTTTTTTAGTGGTCTAAAAAAACCCAAGGTTGGTTTGTGCTTATCTTGTGTATTCTCAAGCCTCCCCAGGAAAGGGGGTGTAGGGCTTGGGGGAATATTAGGAGAAAGTAGGAACTCTAAGTGGTCCTTTCCCTGAGTTTTGTCTAATCACTTGGTGGTGGCAGCATTACCTAATCCAAGGTACAAGGGAGAATTTGTGCCTTGGGGAGTTTTTAACCTAAACTGGTAGAAATAAGCTTAGGGGGTCTTTCATGCAGGTTCCCACGTCTGTACCCTAGAGTTCAGAGTGGGGAGGGAGCCCTGACACATCCCATCCCAGGTTTTGATTACAGGGGGACCCTGGCAAAACACAACTGCTTTCCTTGAAAGGTAAAGCATATTTGTAATAGCGGTGCCAAGGTAAAGGGATAGCAAAGAAAGCGTTCGACAAATCCAAAACTGAAAACCACTGTTCCACCCCCACACAAACACACACAATGGAGGTCATCACCTCCTGATACTTAGCCACTATGGGAGCCATCAGTGGTGTCACCGGATCAAGGGGGCGAAAATGAACTACGAGTCTCCAGGTCTTGCCATCACCTTTAAGGACCAGCCAGAGAGCAGCATTATTGGGTCTTGACTAAAACATCTTGATTTAAAAGCCCATAAATTGTTTCCTTTAGGCTGGCTTCTGCCTCCCTTTGGATACCGGTACTGCTTCTGGGGTGCAGGATCAGGGTCTGTGACTAGGATTTCTGCCTCAATTTTACCACATTCTGTTTTATTTTTGGTCCACAAATTGCCAAAATTTCTGAATTCCACATGGGCCACTTCAATTCTTTAGATGCCTTAAGGGCCACTATCTGGTAACTTGCTAAAATCTTCACTGGTTCCCAGAATGTGCCAGGAGGCATTTTTCATAGAACCCTGTTAGCAAAATTAGCTGCTACTTTAAATGTTTAAAAAACATTAATTTAAAAAAAATTACATTGATTAATCCAAATTGCTTTTTATTTTATATTTTTATATTTAATACAAAATATTTTTGCAAAAGGGAACAACACTCTTTGTTTCATTAAACCCCTGTAAGGTCTTAACTCCAGCCAGAGGGCCAAATAGGTCCTTATTCTGGGTACTTATTAAGGAGTAAGTGGCACCTGTATCTAACAACAAATTCTGTCTGAACGCCCCTCCTTCAAACTCCACATAAACCATGAATCTCCCCCACCAATTGGTATCCAAATGTGCCAGTGCTGAGGAAGTTGGGGGCACCAGGCCTCCTACAGGGAGGCAACTGGCAGTGATAGCAGTGCACTCTGGATTTTCCCTGCATGCTCAGCTGGCCTTAACAAAAATTCGAGGGTGGACAAGCCTTAAAAGCTGTCTTCAAATTTCCATCCACCAGGGATTAAGAGCTTTGACTCGACCCTTGAAGGTGCTGTCTTCATTTACCCACCCCCCGCTTTTTTTTTTTTTTTTGCCCTCCTTTAAAATTTTATTTAGGAGGAGCCATGGCTTTAAACAAGATTGCTTCATGTGGACACAAACTTTTCAATATTTGGGCCCAATCCTTCTCCTGGCAACCATATTTTCAAAGACAGTAAATACTTTGGGGGAGGGGAGGGGAAACAAAAAGAGAAAAAGCAAAGGGGGGGAGAGGGAGAAGAAGCGGAGACAGGGGAGAGAAAAAAGAATGACTTAGGGAGAAAGGAAAACCTAAGCCGAGGAAATACAGATAGCAACAACAAATCTAGAAGTAGGGCTTCGTAGACTAAAGCATCAGGGAACCTGGACCCCAGTCCCTATCCTGACTCCAAGAGGAGAGTGAGAATTGCTGCCACATCTGCCAGAAATCGTGGGTGCCAGCTATCTTTGCCAGCCATTCCAAGGCTGTGCTCTGGGTTAATGGGCCAACCAGTTTTCCTGCGGCTCTAGCTTGGTTAGGGGTGAAGAGCCTGACCTCTACCCATTCTTCCCCTCTAGGGTTACCCCCTTGGGTACCAATCTCTCTTTTAATGGGGGCTATGGGTGACTGCAGCTCTTCCAGTGTTTCAAGCAAGGGACCCTCCGGGGACTGCCCAGAGGAATCCAAAGGAAAAGGAATCTCATGGGGATTACACTTCTTATCATTATAATGAGAATACGAGTCAACATCCTCATCTGATTCACACACACCCCCTTCTAAGGCTACGACTCCAACAAATTGTAACCATTATTCCCTTCTGCTCTCCGCACAGGACCCGAGTGCACAACTTTGACTTTTACATTCTCCAAGATCTGCCTGGCTCTTATCCTGGGATTCCTTTGGTAAGGCTGTAACAACAAATTCACTCTCAGTTTTCTGTTTCAATCCAGACACTTCCTGCTCCAACCTGTCACACTCCTGCTTCTTCAGCACCAATATTTGAGCTGCCCTCAGTCTGGATATTTCTTTGTCTTTCTTAACTTTCTTTATTTCTGCATTTAACTTCTTTATTTGATTATCTGCTAGCATCGTTACCATATGTTTACAGAGCTGCAGGAACGCTCGGGGATCAGTAAAGCTCTCTGGCTTCCAAAAACCATTATTATGCACCTGCATGAAATTTGCCAAGTTTTTATCCAAATTTACTTCTAGCTTTTCTTTCTTTCCAGGTGTTCCCTGTTCTTCTGACACATCTTTTTACTTAACCAGGCTTTTGAGCCTAAGCTCATAAATCGTAAATTTGACCATAAATCAACTCACAGACTATAGCATGGAGAATTACAGGTTGCTACCCTGTTCCACTGCCCCCTTCACCTATTGCAACAAACACACAAACCACTTGCATCAATCGTTCCCTTCCTCTACACTAGCTCCTGGCTGGTGCGCCAAAATCTGTTACTCAGGGTTTTCAGAACCCCCAACAGGGGCAACTTAACTATTTCACTTTAGGCGGTGTTAAAAATAAATTAATAGGAACACAACAATTTCATCTGATAAGATTCATGGAAGTAAGTGTGCTTTATTTAAAACTGCACTTTATTAGATTTAAGCACACACAAAAATAAGCAATAGATTTAGACCATCCCAGATATTTACCTAACATCTAGAACAGTATTGAGTAATTAACAGCAGGTTCGCAGTGGCCAGTTGCTCACCCACTGGGGAGAAAGGTTGTTAGGAATAAAGGTCTCTCAAGTTGGCTTCAGAGGACTGCTTTAAAGTACATTTTATTAGCTTTCTGACCCAAGTTATGACTCCCACACACTGGTTTTAGACAAAGCAAAAATAAGTTTATTAACTGCAAAAAATAGATTTTAAGTGATTATAAGAGATAGCAAACAGATCAAAGCAGATTACCTAGTAAATAAACAAAACCGCACAATAAGTTTAACATACTAGATAAGTAGGATATGAATTAGCAAATTCTCACCCTGAGTGATAAACAGGTTGGCAGATTCTTAAGGCACAAGCTGCCTTGGCTTTGCAGGTTGGGTTTCCCAGGTTTTCATACACAGGCTAGCAATCCCTTAGCCTGGGACCATCACTTTCCCCCTGTTCAGTCTTTATTCCTCAGGTATTTCCAGGTGTGTTGTTGTAGGCTGAGTGAGGTACCCATGTGATGTCATTTCCCCCCCTTTATATCTTCTTCTCACTTGCTGGAAAGCTCTTTTGCTGTGACCTGGGTCAAACAGTTCCCATTGTGTACTGCTATCTCTGAGAGGTTTCTATTGTACACAGTTCCTGAAGTAATCTTTGTGCTTGTGTGCATTTCCTCAATAAGCCATTAACATTGTTTGTCTTTTTTACTGTTGTACCTGAAAGGCTGCTTGTGGGTGTTTTCAACCTCACAACATGTTTTGGTAACACATACATAGCCAAACTTCATAATGTCACATACAGTGATAGCACATAACATCCAACGTCGAGCAGATCAAGACTTTTAGAATGATACTTCACAAGGCATACTTTGTACAAAACATATCCTAATTACATGACAGCGGTGAATACTGGGGTGCCAGGGTGTCCCAGTATCAACTGCAACTTGAATTAACAGTCTGTTGACCCCCTCCCTCTGGATCATTAAGAACATAAGAACAGCCATACTGGATTAGACCAAAGGTCCATCTAGCCCAGTATTCTGTCTTCCAACAGTGGCCAATGCCAGGTGCCCCAGAGGGAATGAACAGAACAGTAATCATCAAGTGATCCATCCCTGTTGCCCATTCCCAGCTTCTGGCAAACAGAGGCTAGGGACACCATCCCTGCCAATCCCAGCTAATAGCCATTGATGGACCTATCCTCCATGAACTTATCTAGTACTTTTTTGAGCCCTGTTATAGTCTTGGCTTCACAACATCCTCTGGCAAGGAGTTCCATAGGTTGACTGTGCATTGTAGGAAAAAATACTTCCTTTTGTTCGTTTTGAACCTGCTGCTTATTAATTTGGAACATTTAGCTGGACACACCAGTTGTTTCCTTCTGTACAAGATGAGCAGTTAAACATAGAATCAGATAAACAAATTTGGAAAATAAAGTGAAAAAGTCAACCAAAAATCTTGGAGTTAAATAGCTATAGCAGAATCTTGATCTAAAGCGGCAAGTGTAACTCATAAATTCATTTAAAAAATCAGATGTTAAATGCAAAAGGACAGACACGGCTGGCCTTACAGCTTCTGATCCCTGTAATGAAGCTAGGTTAAAGACTCCTATGGGTCAAAGGATGGAACAGCTTTCACTTATGGCTTTCATTAACCAAACACAAACATTCAGGTCTCATCCAGTCAAAGCTGCAGAAAGCATTTTAAGCAGGAACTACTACACAAGGTGGCAGGGGTAAAACAGAGACCAATCAACTCCATATAAGATACTCTGGTGCTGAGCCGCAGACATGCTGCTTTTACAAAGAGCTGCTTGCCATCCTTGGACAGCATGCCATCCCAAGAGTCCCATGGATACTTTGAATGACCCCAAGTCACAGGCCCCTGCCATGAACAGTGAGGAGGAGGAAGTGGACATTGAAGAGAGGAGGAGTATGGGGCACAGGTGACCAGGAGATCCAGCGGTGTAGCAAGCCAGGACCTGTTTTTGACTCCAGCGCAGTCCAGTCAGACCCTACAGTCCAGCTCAGGCAGTCTTGAAGCAGGGGAAGGAACCTCTGCTAAGAATGTGGTTTTGAATTTGCAAGGATGGAACTGCCAATGTACCAGCAAACATCTGTTGATTTACTCTTTTTTACTTATGCTAGATGAGGTAGTGAAATAACCAAGAGGTAGAGTTGCTATCCACTTTTTATCCCCCTCTAGAGGTAGGCAGCATGGGGGCCCATGGAACAGTTTGTGTGTGCACCAGGATGTCCCATGAATCCTCCATAGAGATCTTGAGGAAACTTTCCTGGAGGTAGTCTGCAATTCTTTGCCAAAGGTTTCTGGGTAGGGCTGCCTTATTTCTTCTGCCATGGTAGGACACTTTTGCATCCCACTCAATGATTACTTCAGCAGGCACCATTACAGCACACAGCTAGCAGTATATGGCCCCTGTCTGCAGCTGGATACCTGCAGAAGCTCTTCCCTTTCCGCCTCCGTTAATCTCAGCTAAAATCAGCTAAAATCACATCACTTGTGGAAATGGAGCCAGTATTCAGTTCAATTGCCCTAAGTGCATAGTCTCATGCCTGTGAGCTACCCCACTCCCCTGGGGCCATACTCACCATGGCTGGGACTGCCACTTTGTTCTATCAATCCCAAGAAGAAGTCCGAATGTATTGTTTGCAACTTGTGTGGATCAAAGGGAGTGAGTTCAGTATGCAAAATTGTGATTTATCTCGTGATTACTCTCACAATAGTACCTCTATGTATTGTATCTTTTGCAGCTGGAAATGTGGCCTTGAGGGTCTCTCCATCCACACCAGCAGAGTGGCTCATCCAGATAAGGAGGAGAAAGAAGAGGACGTGGAATGACATGTTCCAAGAGATCCTGCAAGCCTCTACTGCTTCGGATACCGAGCACAGAGCTTGGAGGAACACCCTCGTCGACAGCATGGCCAGGGATAGAGTGGAGAGGAGAACCGTGCAGGAAAAGGAGAGGAACGTTCAGCAGGAGATCCTAGTGTTTCTCAAGCAGCAAACAGACACTCTGCAGATTCTTGTTGATCTTCAGGTTCAACAGTGTAATGCTCACCCCCCTCTGCAGCCCATAGAGAACTGCATTTCGGGACCTCCCTCCACCCTCCCCCCATGCATTCCACATGATGTCTGGGGCAGTTGCACTACCCGTACTACTCCACACCAGGGGAGAGTACAGGCAATCACAGCTGCACATACACTGACCTGTGAAAGACATGATTGCTGTATGTGCTTCTGAAATGGAAATGACTGTTCTTTCCCCTCTATTTATTGAGTTTTATTTAGTTACTAGTTTGTCTGTTTGCATGGGTATGGGATAAAAGTCTATTTATGGAAACCTAATTATCTTTATTAGTTCACAGCATATGCTAGCTGGGGCTGACATCATTCACAGATAATAGTAATAGGTGCATTTGCAATGTTATATTACCATACACACAGCACTTATTACAATATTCATAGTGGGGTGCAAAAAAACAATGCCAGGCAGACCCCACTACAGCAACACACATTGCTGTGGCTCATTATTGAAATGGTCTTTCAAAAACCTCCCTAAGCTGAATAGCTCTGAGTTGAGCTCTTATAGCCCTGGTATCTGGCTGCTCAAAACCAGCACACAGCCATTTAACCTCCACCTATAACTACTGAGATATTTTTTCTCACTAAGGCCCTATCTCGTGAGTAGACAGCGCCAGTGACCCTTCAGATGACCAAAGGCACATTCAACTGCTATTCTGCATCTGCTGAGCCTATAGTTGAAGGGCTCCGTGGTGCTGTCAAGGTGACCAGTGTTACAGCTTCATGAGCCATGAGAGTAAAGGGTAGGCTGGGTCTCCAAGGTTCACTATTGGCATTTCAACATCCCCAGTGGTAATCTGCCAGTATGGAAAGAAAGTTCCTGCTTGCAGCATTCTGAACAGTTAAGTGTGCTTATACATGCGTACATCATGCACCTTCCCTGACCAGCCCACATGGATGTCAATAAAGCATCCCTGGAGATCCACCAATGCTTGTTTTATCATACAAAAGTAGCCCTTTCTGTTGATGTACTCTGTGGCAAAGTGGTCTGGGGCCAAAATCAGGATATGCATGCCATCTTTCACCCCACCACAGATTAGGAACCCCATTGCTGCAAAACCATCCACTATGTCCTGCATATTGCCCAGAATCAAAGTCCTTTGTAGCAGGATGCAATTAATGGCCCTCCCCACTTGCACCACAACAGCCCCTATGGTGGATCTCCCAACTCCAAATTGATTCCCGATCAATTGGTAGGAATTGGGAGCTGCAAGTTTCCATAGAGCAATTGCCACTTGCTTCTCCACTGTCCATGCAGATCTCATTTTGGTATGGCCATGCTGGAGGGCTGGGGTGAGCTCTGCACACAGATCCAGGAATGTGGCCTTGCGCATTCAAAAGTTCTGCACTCATTGCTCGTCATCCCAAACCTGCATGACAATGCAATCCCACCAGTCACTGCTCGTTTCTCAAGCCCAGAACCAGCACTCCACCATCTGCAGCTGCTCTGTGAATGCCACCAACATCTTTGAATTGTTTTTTTTTCTATGTCCCACAGCAAGGAATCATCATGTTCCCAGTGGCTCCTCTGGCAGTTCTGCAAATATTGTGGGATTAGATACCCTGTGTTTACCACGCTCATCACAATAGAGCAGAGCTGTGCAGGATTCATACTTCTGACACAGATGGTGGACAGCGAGGAGGGACGCATGGGTTTGTGGGGATTTTGAAAAGAGACATGAAACATTAGGGGATGCAAGATGAAACTATGGGATTGAGACCATTGCATTATGGGACCTTGAAATCATGTTCGCAGTCACCCCTCCACGATTTATTTAAGTCCCATGAGGCATTGCAAAACCTTCCCAAAACTCCCTACGCTATATGGTGGTGAGTTGTACGGTGGGATAGTTACCCATGGTACATTGCTCTCTGCATTGATGCAAGCATTCCTAATGAGGATGTTCACCGTTGACACAGTATCAGAGAGGTAGCCGTGTTAGTCTGAATCTGTAAAAAGCAACAGAGAGTCCTGTGGCACCTTTAAGACTAACAGAAGTATTGGGAGCATAAGCTTTCATGGGTAAGAACCTCACTTCTTCAGATGCAAGTAATGGAAATCTCCAGAGGCAGGTATAAATCAGTATGGAGATAATGAGGTTAGTTCAATCAGGGAGGGTGAGGTGCTCTGCTAGAAGTTAAGGTGTGAACACCAAGGGAGGAGAAACTGCTTCTGTAGTTGGATAGCCATTCACAGTCTTTGTTTAATCCTGATCTGATGGTGTCAAATTTGCAAATGAACTGGAGCTCAGCAGTTTCTCTTTGGAGTCTGGTCCTGAAGTTTTTTTGCTGTAAGATGGCTACCTTTACATCTGCTATTGTGTGGCCAGGGAGGTTGAAGTGTTCTCCTACAGGTTTTTGTATATTGCCATTCCTGATATCTGACCTGTGTCCATTTATCCTCTTGCGTAGTGACTGTCCAGTTTGGTCAATGTACATAGCAGAGGGGCATTGCTGGCATATGATGGCATATATAACATTGGTGGACATGCAGGTGAATGAGCTGGTGATGTTGTAGCTGATCTGGTTAGGTCCTGTGATGGTGTTGCTGGTGTAGATATGTGGGCAGAGTTGGCATCGAGGTTTGTTGCATGGGTTGGTTCCTGAGTTAGAGTTGTTATGGTGCGGTGCGTGGTTGCTGGTGAGAATATGCTTAAGGTTGGCAGGTTGTCTGTGGGCGAGGACTGGCCTGCCTCCCAAGGTCTGTGAAAGTGAGGGATCATTGTCCAGGATGGGTTGCAGATCACTGATGATGCGTTAGAGAGGTTTAAGCTGAGGACTGTAGGTGATAGCCAGTGGAGTTCTGTTGGTTTCTCTTTTGGGCCTGTCTTGTAGCAGGAGGCTTCTGGGTACACGTCTGGCTCTGTTGATTTGTTTCTTTATTTCCTTGTGTGGGTATCGTAGTTTTGAGAATGCTTGGTGAAGATCTTGTAGGTGTTGGTCTCTGTCTGAGGGGTTGGAGCAGATGCGATTGTACCTCAGTGCTTGGCTGTAGACGATGGATCGTGTGGTGTGACCGGGGTGGAAGCTGGAGGCATGAAGGTAGGCGTAGCGGTCGGTGGGTTTTCGGTATAGGGTGGTGTTAATGTGGCCATCGCTTATTTGTATGGTGGTGTCTAGGAAGTGGACCTCCCGTGTAGATTGGTCCAGGCTGAGGTTGATGGTGGGGTGGAAGCTGTTGAAATCATGGTGGAATTCTTCCAGGGTCTCCTTCCCATGGGTCCAGATGATGAAGATGTCATCAATATAGCGTAGACAGAGAAGTGGCATGAGTGGACGAGAGCTGAGGAAGCGTTGTTCCAGGTCAGCCATAAAAATGTTGGCATATTGTGGGGCCATGCGGGTGCCCATAGCGGTACCACTGGTCTGGAGGTATATATTGTCACCAAATTTGAAATAATTGTGCGTGAGGATAAAGTCACAGAGCTCAGCAATAAGTTGTGCTGTGTCATCATCAGGGATACTGTTCCTGACAGCTTGTATTCCATCTGTGTGTGGGATGTTTGTGTACAGAGCCTCTACATCCATGGTGGCTAGGATGGTGTTTTCTTGGAGGTCACCAATGCATTGTAGTTTTCTCAGGAAATCTGTGGTGTCACGGAGATAGCTGGGAGTGTTGGTGGCGTAGGGTCTGAGTAGACCCTGGCCACACAATAGCAGATGTAAAGGTAGCCATCTTACAGCAAAAAAACTTCAGGACCAGACTCCAAAGAGAAACTGCTGAGTTCCAGTTCATTTGCAAATTTGACACCATCAGATCAGGATTAAACAAAGACTGTGAATGGCTATCCAACTACAGAAGCAGTTTCTCCTCCCTTGGTGTTCACACCTCAATTGCTAGCAGAGCACCTCACCCTCCCTGATTGAACTAACCTCATTATCTCCATACTGATTTATACCTGCCTCTGGAGATTTCCATTACTTGCATCTGAAGAAGTAAGGTTCTTACCCACGAAAGCTTATGCTCCCAATACTTCTGTTAGTCTTAAAGGTGCCACAGGACTCTCTGTTGCTTTTCACCGTTGACACAAGTAGTGTAGTGTGGACCCGCAAAAGCTATTTAATTATGGCAGC
The DNA here is from genome assembly GCF_013100865.1 of Trachemys scripta elegans. Lineage (NCBI taxonomy): Eukaryota > Metazoa > Chordata > Testudines > Emydidae > Trachemys > Trachemys scripta. Next base: position 20,145,997 of record NC_048300.1, read on the forward strand.
AGCTGTATGCTGATGTAACCTTGGTCACCATAATTTTGTACTATAGACATGCCCTCAGTGTAGACACTGTGTTGCTTACATAAACTGGTACTGGCTTTCAGGAGGCATCCTACAATGCCCCACACTGACAGTACAATCGGCCTAAGCACCCTTGGGGATGTGCACAGCTGACACAAGGAGCAAACAGTAGACACGCACAAGCGATGTAATTACTGTAGCAGCTGTATGCTGAAGTAAGTTAGGTTGAGTTAATTTTTGTACTGTAGACACGGCCTAAGTAATTCTTAATTTGTTCTTTCCCTGTTTTAGTCTCAGATCCTACCCCATTACACTGATATTCACCCAATCACTGCTAACCTTTTTGGTGAAAACTGAAACAAAAAAAACATGTAACACTTTGGCCATTGCAGTGTTTTCTGTTGTCTTTTCTCCTCATTGACTAATGAGCCTACTCTGTCCTTGGTCTTCCTCTTGCTTCTGATGTATTTGTCAAATGTTTAATCTCATTTTGTGCCTGGGCTTTTCTCTGTGTGCACGCGCACGTATGTGTGCGCACGTGTGTAACACTCCCTAACTTTTTTCCCTTAAATTTTCTTCCTACAGGATCTGACCTATCCATTCTCTGAGTTTGCTAAAGTCCGCCTTCTTGAAGTCCATTCTTTTTATTCTGTTGTTTTGCCTCTAACCATTCCTTAGAATTATGAACTTTCACCCAAACTGCCTTCCATCTTCAAATTCTCAACCAGTTCCTCCCTATTTGTCAGAATCAAATCTAGAATAGACTCTCCCCAGTCACTTTCTTCACCTTCTGTAATAAAAAGTTGTCTTCAATATATTCCAAGAACTTATTGGATAACCCAGTGCCCTGCTGTAATATTTTCCCAACAGATGTCTGGGTAGTTGAAGTCCCCCATCACCACCAAGTCCTGTGCTTTGGATAATTTTATTGTTTAAGAAAAGCCTCTTCATCCACCTCTTCCTCCTGGTTAGGTGGTCTACAGTAGACCCCTACCATTATGTCACCTTTGTCCTATAACATTACTGAGTGCTATTAGGGACTACTTAGCAACATTATTTATGTTTTGCATAAAATATTACAGAACAACCTCAGACTTCGTAAGCCAATTTTATCCTTAGAATAATTCAAAAAGACTTCATGTTCCACATAGTCTTTCTAGACAATTTATAGTATAGTTTGTGAGCACTGAAAACAAACTTGATTTAGAATCAGGAGTAAAATTTGTAATGGCAACTGTATATAGTAACTAAAAATAATAGATAATGTCTTGCATCAATTCACCCCACAGAATTTCAAAAGTTCCTTTTGGAACATGGGGAGGGGGAAAGGGGGTTATACAGGGGCTGTAGCGGCACTCTGTTTTCCTGCTGCCGTTCCTGAAGCTCCACCAGAAGCCGGAGCACGTCTGTTTGCTCACGCAGCAGCCCCAGAGTTGCATCCTCCCTCCTCTGATCTTCCTGCCGCCACCTGTCATCTCGAGCGTCTCTCCTCTCCTCACGTTGGTCCCTCCTGTCCTCACGTTCACTGGCTTCTTTCCTATACTTTGAAACCGTGTCCTTCCAGATGAGCTCTGTCACTGCGGGTGGATTCCATGATTTCTGCGAACATCTCGCCTCGCGTCTTCTTTTTCCGATGCCTTATCTGTGATAGCCTTCGGGACGGAGGAGGGAGGCTTGAAGAATTTGCAGCTGCTGTAGGGAGGGAAAAAAAGAGAGAATTTTTTAAAAAGATACATTTTGCAGAACAATGCTTATACTCTTTCACAGTGACCAACACTATTCACATTACATAGCACATGTGATTTCTGTCCAAGGTCGCATTTTGCCTCTTAATATTGAGTGCCTGTGGCTTTGCTGCTAGAGATCACCGGTCCGGGCAACAGAATTCGGCTTGCATGCAGCCATGGTAAGTCACTGTCTTTCGGCTTCTGCGCCCTCCTTTCCCACATACCAAGCAAAGCCCGTTGAGTGCTGCGGTTTTCCTGTTAACATTCAGCAGCAGCAGAAAACAAACTAACCACCTCCCAAATCCAATTCTCTGGATGATCACTTTATCCCTCCCCCCACCGTGTGGCTGGTATCAGGGAAGATCCCTGCAGGAACCAAACTAACACCCCCCACCCCGCCATGAATTCTCTGGGATGATCGCTTTACCCCTCCCCCCACACCGCGTGGCTGGTATCAGGGAAGATCCCTGCTAGCCAAACGCGAAAAGCTCTGGGCCAATTCCCCCGCCCCCCCTGCACCTTGGCTAACTGCAGGGAAGGATTTCTTTTCAGCCACAGGCAAACAGCCCAGTAGGAACTGCCACCTCTGTCCCCTTAATTAAATTCCCATATTTCAACCAGGTTACCATGAGCGATATCACTCTCCTGAGGATTACACAGCAAGATAAAGAACGGATGTTGCTTGAATGCCAGCAAACACCGGGACCATACGCTGCCAGGCTTTGTCAGGCAATGATACCAGATTACTTGCTGCAAGCATGGCGCGGTCAAGTGTCCTACCATGGAGGACAGAATAAGGCTGCACTGCCCAGAAACCTTGTGGCAAGGCTTTTGGAGTACCTCCAGGAGAGCTTCATGGAGATGTCCCTGGAGGATTTCCACTCCATCCCCAGACACATTAACAGACTTTTCCAGTAGCTGTACTGGCTGTGAATGCATCCCAAGTCCTCAGGGCAAAGTAATAATTAAAAACCCTTGCTTTTAAAACAAGTTTTATATTTTAAAAGGTAAACTTACCTGAGGTCCCTTCCATGGGGTCCTGGTCTTGGATACTGGGTTGGGAGGGTTGGGAGGGTACTTCAGTCAGGCTGAGAAAAAGATCCTGGCTGTTGGGGAGAACGGAGTGCTGGGTGCTCTCTGCAGGCTCGTCCTCCTCCTCCTCCTCTTCCCCGTCCGCAGAATCCTCAGGTGTAGCTGATGAGATTATCCCCGCCTCGGAATCCACGGTCAGAGGTGGGGTAGTGGTGGTGGCCCCCCCAGAACTGCATGCAGCTTGTTGTAGAAGCGGCATGTCCGCGGCTCTGACCCGGAGCGACCGTTTGCCTCCTTTGTTTTTTGATAGGCTTGTACGAGGATGTAGATGAACTATGGTTTGGGTGCGTATATAGGGAAATATGCAGTGATAGCATGCACAGAATAACAGTGGTGTTCATCATACAGAGGCAAGAGATCACCAGACAGTACACTATGCTTTCTTGAAAAGTTATTATTTTTAGCACGTCTTTTAACTAAGTATGAATGCTAACATTAAATAAAAAATGGACTAACTGAAAGGAGGTACTTAGGTTGTTCGGCTTACCTGACCTCTGCATTTTCATACTCTGCAAATTTTAAGTGATGCCTCAACTTAGAATTTTTCTATCTTGCTGTTTTCATAAAAATTTCAAATATTTTTTCTCCTTAAATCAATAGAAATTTACAACCTTAATTCCAGCTTATAAGGTTTATTTGCTTTGAACTTTATGTAGGCATTTTTGATTACAACTGTGTAAATTAGCCTCTTTGTCTTCTGCTTACTGGAACTGCAACAAAGTTACTTTAAAGCTATGCCTGAGGACCTCTTAAAGTCATTCAAAGTAGCCTGTTCTAAAGATTGTAAGGAGTTGAGTAGGTCTAAGGAGACTATCTGCACATTCCCCTAAAGTCTGTGAACCAGTCTGAGATCTGGTCTAAACTACAAAGATAGATCAGCATAGGTCACCTTGCATCTATATAGTTATACACGTTTCTGGATTCAGATTTGTCCCCCACTGATGTAAGTGCCCATTACGTGATGCAGTAACACCACCTCTCTGAACAGCATTGAGCAATGACAGGTTTCAGGGCAGCAGCCGTGTTAGTCTGTATCCGCAAAAAGAACAGGAGTACTTGTGGCACCTTAGAGACAAACAAATTTATTAGAGCATAAGCTTTCGTGGACTACAGCCCACTTCTTCGGATGCAATGGTTGACCAACTGTGGTCAGCATAGTGTAAGGCCTGGTCTACCCTATGAGATTAGGTCGAATTTAGCAGTGTTAGGTCAATTTTATAATGCGTCTACACAACCAACCCCGTTCCGATGACCTAAAGGGCTCTTAAAATCAACTGCTGTATTCCTCCCCGACAAGGGGAGTAGCACTAAAATCGACCTTCCTGGGTCGAATTTGGGGTAGTGTAGACGCAGCACTGCAATTTGATGGTATTGCCCCTGGGAGCTATCCCAGAGTGCTCCAATGTGACCGCTCTGGACAGCACTTTCAACTCTGATGCACTAGCCAGATACACAGGAAAAGCACCAGGAACTTTTGAATTTCATTTCCTATTTGGTCAGCGTGGCAAGCTCAGCAGAACGGATGATCATGCAGTCTCAGAATCGCAAATAAGCTCCAGCATGGAGTGAACAGGAGCCCCTGGATCTGATTGCTGTATGGGGAGAAGAATCTGTGCAGGCAGAACTCCGATCCAGCAGAAGAAATGCTAATATATATGCCAAAATCGCACAGGGCATGGTGGACAGAGGCTACACCAGGGACACACAGCAGTGCTGCATGAAAATTAAGGAGCTCAGACAAGCCTATCAAAAGACAAAGGAGGCAAACGGTCACTCCAGGTCAGAGCCCCAGACATGCCACTTCTTTGATCAGCTGCATGCCATTCTAGGGAGGGACCCTACCAGTACCCCACCCTCCGTGGACACCTGCAAGGTGGCAACCTCATGCAACACAGATGAGGATTTTGTGAAGGAGGAGGAGGAGGAGGAGGAGAATGTGCAGCAGGCAACTGGAGAATCTGTGCTCCCCGGCAGCCAGGACCTTTCCCTCACCCTGGAGTCAATCGCCTTCAGGGTCCGGGAACAATACCCCCGTGGGAGGGTGAGAAGGCACCTCTGGTGAGTGCACATTTGTAACGACGCTACAGGGGTTAAAGCAATTGTTTTTAATATTTGATTTGCCCTGAACAATTGGGATGCATTCGCGGCCAGTATAGCTACTGGAAAAGTCTGTTAACATGTCTGGGGATGGAGCGGGAATCCTCCAGGGACATCTCCATGAAGCTCTCTTGGAGGTACTCTGAAAGTCTTTGCAGAAGGTTTCTGGGGAGGGCTGCCTTATTTTGTCCTCCACAGTAGGACACTTTACCACGCCAAGCCAGTAGCAGATAGTCTGGAATCATTGCAGCACAAAGCATGGTAGTGAATGGTCCTGTGTTTTGGTCGCATTCATGCAACATTCGGTGTTTATCTTTGTGTCAGCCTCAGGAGAGTGATATCATTCACTGTCACCTGGCTGAAATAAGGGAAATTTTGTAAGGGACCAGTAATCCCCCGTTTGGTGATCCCCGACCCATTAGACCCCGGTCATTCTGGGCTGTTTGCGCTTGGCCTAAAAGGGATCATCCCAGAGAATAGCCACGCAGGGGTGGGAGATGGGGAAAGGGTGTGCTGCACATCCACCCCAAAACCGCAGCCCCTCCTTTTAAACGGTAAACCCAACTGGCATTGGTTGCTGTGGGAAAGGAGGGCGCTGCAGTTTGAAACCATTCCCACGTTATGAACGCGGAAGAAGCCAACCCCACGTACCCTTTGGCTTACCGTGGCTGCCTGGAAACCGATTTCTGTTGCCCAGCCATGTGTGGTGTGTAACCATACCGGCAGGCGCTCAATATAAAAGGCAAAATGCGACCTTGTACCTAAAACATATGTGCTGTCTGCTGTGAATTGCTTAATTCACTGTGAAAGAGTCTCCCTTTTGTTCTCATAAATGTATCTCCTTAAAATCTACTCTCCCTTCCCCCCTCTGCAGCTGCAAATGTTTCTATGCTCCCCACGTCAACTCCGTCCCTGAGGTTATCGCAGATTAGAAGGCGAAAAAAATGCACTCGCGATGACATGTTTTCCGAGCTCATGCAGTCCTCCCACACTGGAGGCATTCAGTGGCAGAGGCCATGAAAGCATACAGTGAGCATGATTGGAACACACAGGAGGAGATGCTGAGGCTAATGGGGGAGCAAATGGACAGATGAGGCGTCTGGTGGAGCTGCAGGAAAAGCAACTAGAGTACAGACCTCTGCTGTATCCATTGTGTAACTGCCTGCCCTCCTCACCATTTTCCATATCCTCCTCAACCAGACACCCAAAAACGCGGAGGGGGAAGCTCCGGGCACCCTGCCACTCAACTCCAGGGGATGACCCAAGCAACAGAAGGCTGTCATTCAAACAGCTTTGATTTGTCGTGTGGTTACAATAAGCAATGTGGCCTTGTCCTTCCTTCCTCCCCACCCCATCCCATTATCAAACACTTTGTATACCTGGGCTACCTTTTACTAGTCAGAGTTGTCAGTGATCTCAAGTTTTTTTAAATAAATAAAGGATGAATGGATTCAGAACAACAGGGACTTTATTTCCTGTGCCAGCTGTGGTCGAAGAGTGGGTGTGTGTGTGGGGGGGAGAGATTGGCTTACAGGAAAGTACATTCACCAAAGGGGGCAGGTTTGCATCAAGGACAAACACACACAACTGTCACACCGTAGCCTGATCAGTCATGAAACTGTTTTTCAAAGCCTCTCTGAGGCGCAGTGCGCCTCGATGTGCTCTTCTAATTGCCCTGGTGTCTGGCTGTTCAAAATTGGACGCCAGGCGATTTGCCTCAATCTCCCACCCTGCCATAAACATCTCTCCCTTACTCTCACAGATATTATGGAGCATACAGCAAGCAGCAATAATAATGGGAATATTGCTTTCGCTGAGGTCTAACCTACTCAGCAAACTGTGCCAGCACCCCTTTAAACATCCAAAGGCACATGCTACCACCATTCTGCACTTGCTCAGCCTATAGTTGAACTGCTCCTTACTGCTGCCCAGGCTGCCTGTGTATGGCTTCATGAGCCATAGGAGCAAGGGGTAGGCTGGGTCCCCAAGGATAATTATTGGCATTTCAACATCCCCAATGGGAATTTTCTGGTCTGGGAAGAAAGTTCCTTCTTGCAGCTTTCCGAACAGCCTGGAGATCCAAAAGATGCGAGCGTCGTGCACCTTTCCCAACCATCCCACGTTGATGTCGGTGAAATGGCCTTTGTGATCCACCAGTGCTTGCAACACCAGTGAGAAGTACCCCTTGTGGTTTATATGCTCTTTGGCAAGGTGGTCCGGTGCCAAGATAGGGATATGCGGTCCATCTATCGCCCCACCACAGTTAGGGAATCCCATTGCAGCAAAGCCACCCATTATGATCTGCACATTTCCCAGAGTCACTACCCTCCTTAGCAGAAGGGTATTGATTGCTCTGGCTACTTGGATCACAGCAGCCCCCACTCCGAATTGATTCCCAGCTGACCGGTAGCAATCAGGCATTGCAAGCTTCCACAGGGCTATCACTTCTCAACCGTCAGGGCAGGTCTCATCTTGGTATTCTTGCACTTCAGGGTGTGAGAAAGCAACTCACAAAGTTCCATGAAAATGGCCTTACGCATGCGAAAGTTTTGCAGCCACTGGGAATCATCCCGTACCTGCCACACTGTGCGGTCCCACCAGTCTGTGCTTGTTTGCTGGGCCCAGAATCGGCATTCCACTGTATTAACATGCCCCAATGCTGCTATGATATCCCAACTGCCACATCCTGTGCTTTCAGGAACATCTGTGTCCATGTCCTCCTCACAATCTTCCTCGTACTGGAGGCTCCTAGCTAGACTCTGCGCATACTGCAGGATAACGCGCAAGGTATTTACAATGCTCACAAAAGCAGTGTGCAGCTGAGCGGGCTTCATGCTTGCTGTGCTATGGCGTCTGCACAGATAACCCAGAAAAAAAGGTGCAAAATGATTGTTTGCCATTGCTTTCATGGTGGGAGGGAGGGGAGACTGACGACATGTACCCAAAACCGCCCGTGACAATGTTTTTGCCCCATCAGGCATTGGGAGCTTAACACAGAATTCCAATGGGCAGCAGGGACTTTGGGATAGCTACCCACAGTGCACCACTCCGTGAGTCAATGCCAGCCACAGAATTGAGGACGCACTCCGACGACCTAATGCGCTAAGTGGGGACATGCACGATCGACTGTATAAAATCACTTACTAAAGATCGACTTCTATAAAATTGACCTAATTTCATAGTGTAGACATGCCCTAAGTGTAGACAATGTGTGACCTATGTTGACTATAACAGTTCGCCAGCAGCTGTCCCATAATGCCTGACACTGATTACTCTAGTCACAATTGTTGAACTCCCATGCCCAGAGGTCAGAGACTGAAAACCAACCCCCCTTTTAAAAGCTCCATGTGTTTTTGAAAGGCCTTTTCCTGATTGCCCAGCTTGGTGAGCACATCTAGCAGCTCTGCATTGTTGTGTGCAACTTCCCAATTGAACATGCTGGCTCCAAGTTCCAGATGAACTCCTGTCTGGAGTAGACAGGAGGTACTGGATTTCCTGGGCCTGCAGGGAGAAGCGGCTTTGCAGGCACAGCTATGGAGCAGTCATACAAACATGAACATCTACTAGCAGACTGCATGGGGGATTCAGGCAAAGAGATACAACAGGGATCAGCAGCAGTGCCATGGGAAAGCAAAGAAACTTTGGCAGGCATGCCATGATTTCCCAAGACAGTGAGTCAGATGATGGCAAACTCCATACTGATATACCTACCCATGGTGCACTGCACATCAACATAAGCATTCCTGGTGAGTATGCACAGCACTGATGCAAGTAGCCAAGTACGCATGTGCCAATACTAACTGGAGCAGCTTTACACTGATATAACTTACATCAATCAACATTTGTAGTGTAGACATGGCCTTAGTTCTGCAGAATCCATGTAAAGAAATGTGTAGGTAGTTTTTCTTTCTTCAGGCTTTTTCCACCAAAGAATAAGGTCTATCATCTCACTGCTCAGACTACATGTATAGCGCAATGAAAAGCCATTAGTTCCACAATGCAAGATGATTATGATATTTAGAGTCTGTGAACATTAAAAAGGTTTGCAATGGAACTACTGGAGTTCCTAATAACTCAATTTAAGCATGATACTTTTCAAAAAAGGATCCTAAGGACAGGTGAATGAAACAAATTCTGATTTTCTAGCTCAAACTGCTTTTGAGATGCCATTCCAAAAAACAAGGTCTTAAAGTGAAAACTCTCATACTTTCTATCATATCTTAAATTTGATTTAACAATGTTTCTCTGACAGAGGATCAAACAAACAAAACATTGGGTGTTTATTGTCTTAGTTTTGACAAAGTGAAGAGGTGCAGTACCAAAATCCATTTTATAATGGAAAGCTATCTGCAATCTTCTAATCTGCCTTCCATAATAGACACACATTCGTACAAACATAGGGCAGGACCATGTCATCAGTTATTAAGCAGAAATCACCAATGATATAATAGAGACTTCTGCTTATGAACTATTGGTATGATAAAGGTCCATAACTTGGCAAAAAGATGGACTATAATATTTTATTCAGAACTAGAAACCTAACTTATTATCGTTTTTCTTATTAACCTTTTATCAGATACAGCAGAGGCAAAGGTGTTTTAAATTGCATAGAGAAGGCAGGAGATATATGGAAGAAAGTAACGCAAAGGCGAAATATAGGATATTTCACATTCCCAACTCCGGTCTGTGTAAAGTAGGTAAAATACAATCTTGCACTTCTACTGGTATTTTCTTTACAGTGCAACACACTGTGAAGATCACACACATGTTTTCTCACAATTACTTAAACTAAATAGTGTAACTTTTACATCATATGCCTTTTTGACCCTAACAAGTGATTAAAACCGTAGGTATTTAAAAAAAAATGTATTGCCACTAACTTATATTTGCTGTTGTATTCATTTCAACTTGGTCAATGAAACAGACAAGTCAATTTCACTTTTGTCTCTAGCCTATTTTACTATCACTTTCAGCTTCTAGTGCATTGTGCTGCAGTATTTGATTTTAGGTGTGGGGGCAGATTTTCTCATATACCTACCCAACTCACAGTTCATTCGTATACATTCTCCTATTTAAACCATGGTGGTATTATTTTACAGGGTCTACAACTAGAGACTTTTTAAAATCTTCAGACAAACTGGAAAACAACAACCCCCTTCCCTCCCTCCCCCCCAGTTGAGGTGTTTATAGTCCATAGCCTAGACTAAGTGACAGAGCTCATAGTCAAATGAGCATTGTAGTTTCCGATATCAAGTAGTTATGACTCTAATACATTCAGAAACATCTGATGTGGACAGTGCATATGTTGGTGGAGGAGGATGGTGGCATCTTTACTACATTCGCATACTTCCAGTTTTATTTTAAAATTGGAAAGCCAGGAATTTAAGAGTTTTTTTTTAAAAATCAGTCTTTCAGTGACTTTTCTCCTTAAGTTACATCAAGGAAGCAAGCAAGCAAAGCTTCACAGACCTATGTTGGCAGTCAAAATTAAGTCTCCTTGTAGATACACTTTGGCCAATAATACATAACCCCTGAGAATTCCCTACGCAGTGATATTTGGTACCACATGAACCCCTTCAAAGATCTTTTACTATCTCTTTTACCTTCAGTGATACAATCAAGACATCTGGGTGTAGTATTTTCCCCTTTGGAAATACAAAGGGAACCAATCACTTCTTACAAAAGCAGGTTTTGTTGATATTCTTAGGCTGCTTTTTATAATTTTTTTCCCTGGACTGTCATGTTGTGTTTTTATTTAAAAATATCCACCACCATAATGTGATGAAGGCTTACTCATGATACCATATATGGCCAGCTATAGTCTTAAGTGCCAATGTATATTTCATCTGCAGCCTTTAATGGGACTACTGTTTAAGTACTTCGCATGTAAAGTGAGAAATCCTGATTAGGTAAGCACTAAAGCATCTAGCAAGAGTACAACATACATTTTTCTGAATAATAAAACAAAGAACAAAAGTAGAATAAAAAGCATTGAACCTCAAGAAGCACTGGTTGAGTTCTTCTCATCCCATGCATGTCACCGGAAGTATTATGTGGCATGGCTTTTTGTAACTTAAAAGACTAATTGTAATTGACCTAAATTTTCTAAGGTATAGTGATTTGGGGAGTCTTAGTTTTGGGATGTCAGTTTAACACACCTTAAAGGAACTTGATTTTGTGAGGGCAAGCAGTCTTTTACAGGGTTTCAAGTTAGCCATCCCATCATCAATAGTTACTTGTGAAAATTTACACAAAAGTGTCTAAACACAAGTTGTATATGTTTTTCCTCCTATTTGGCTATATACTTTTAAATCAGCATCTTCAACCCCTATGAAATAAAGTAAATAATCTGTCTTTAAGTCTAACTTTATTCAGTATTTAGCATTACAAATTATGTGTTTTCCTTTGAAAAAGCACCAATATGACAAAGCATGTTACAACTGAAAGGCATCACTTTTATGTTGCCAAGGAAACTCCTTGTGCTAGGGATTTGGTGCTCAAATCATGGTGTTGTTGATTCAAAGCCCACTTGAAAAAGAAAACTGTTTAAGAATATATGTGGTAAAAATCTATACTTTTTTTATAGGAAGGAGGGTTAAATACTTTAAAAGTGCATTAGATTCAAACATCTTGTCTCCCATTAAAAATTTGTAATATGTTACAACACAAACTCCTACCTACAGTATTTCCCAAGCAGTATTTGAATAGACCCTACTACTTACCAAACTGATTCTGGGAACCATATTCCTTGTTATGCCAATACTTATTGAAAATGAGTTTAATTAAACACATTCACATATAACAATGCTATTGCAAAAAGAAAGCAAATCAGGGTTACCATATTTTCCCAAAGGGAAAAGATGACACTGCTTGGGCTGGCCCAAGGCCCCACACAGGGCCACTCTGAGCCCCTCCCCGCCCCTGCAGGAGGGACTGGCCCAAGCCCCCCTATAGCCCAAGGCTCCCCTCCACCTGCTGTGCATGGGGACAGCCCAAGACCCCCTGCTACCTGCTCCCGCAGGGCAGGGCTGACCCGGCCCGAACCGCTCCTCTCCCCTCACACGTTCCTCCGTGCCCTTCTAGGGGTCGCAGCCCACTTTTTTGGCAAAACTGTTCATTTGTCCAGTTTGCTCTTGCCAACTGATGCTCACTTGGGAAGAGCAAACAGACAACCACCGTTTTGCCATAAAAAAGAAAAAGTCACGACAGGGCTTAAAAAAGGACTGTCCAGCCAAAACGGGATGTATGGTCACCCTATAATTAGATTATCATGTCCCCATCAATGAGTGGTTATTAAGGGCCTCCTCCTCCCACCCTCTCAGGTCACATGCCTTGTCAGTGAATTGCTTCTTGAAGAGAAAAAAGCGAGGAGTCCTTGTGGCACCCTAGAGACTAAAAAATGTATTTGGGCATACGCTTTTGTGGGACCCACAAAAGCGTATGCCCAAATAAATGTGTTAGTCTCTAAGGTGCCACAAGGACTCCTCGTTGTTTTTGCTGATACAGACTAATAGGGCTACCACTCTCAAATCTTCTTGAAGAGCGTTGCAGTCATCGCGTGGCCAGTTTTAGCCACCAGAGAGCAGGATAGCGCTGTCCCAACACCCCCCATTCAGTATAAAATGCTAACAGGCCAGGCATTCCCGGGTCGGCCAGGGACTTCCTGCCCTGTGGGCCCTGGGCGAGTCACTTACCCTCTGTGCCTGCTACCCTGCCTCATAGGGGTGCTGTGAAGACAAAGACTCTAATAATGGCTGTGAGGCGCTACGGTGATGGGGCCATACAAGTACCCGAGGGAGAAAACCGCAGGGCTCCCTTTGACACACACAGCAGCCCCCCCCGGTTTTTTCTATGAGCCCATCTCCTGCTGCCCCAACAAACCAGCGACAGCCGCACCCACTAGCCCCTGCTCCCTCCCGGCGAACGCTGAGACAGAAGCCCCTGCTGCTGCTGCTGGTACTACTAGGAACAATCCCGCGGGAGGGCCCTACAAGCGCCACACTCGCTTAGCTCCCGCTATCTCGCCCCGCGCTTTCTCGGCGCCTCGCTACCCGTTCTACGCAACCGCGCGCCCTTCTACATTCACAGTCGTAAAAAGCTTCAATCGAACTCCTACGTCATTCCAAGCGCCCAACCAATCGGCGGCAGGTAAAAACTGCGCCCGCGGGTCCGGAGCTGTGGGCGGGCATCGCCCTTGAGCGACAGCTCTGCGCGGCCAGTCAGCAAGGGTTGCCGCTCCACCACCTCCCCCCTCTGCGGGCAAATCGCTGCTGGAGAGTAGGCGGGGCCTCCCGCTCCTCCCCGTCACGGCAGCGCAGCAGACGGACAAGCCCCTTGTCCAATGAGAGGCGAGGCCGCCTGCGCAGCGACCGTGTTCGGAACCAATGGGAGCAGCAGCTGGGCGGAGGCCCGAGGTTTCCAAACGCTTCGCGGCGCCATGGGCTGAAAACTAAACCGAGATGGAATCTCCCAGTCTGAACCGGTTTGAGCCGGTTCCGAGTCTGTGGCACTAGGAGGGGGAGAAACGCTGCGCTCACTCCCTGCCGCCGCCGCTGCCTCCGTCGCTGTGTGTGTGACCTGCTCACAGGGGAGCCCGCAGGGGGAGCCGCCGACACATCCACGGGGGCAAAGTTTAGTGCGAGCGGGGGGGAGATGGGGGTGAACTGAGCACCGGCCAGATCAGGGGGAGCAGCGGGGGCCCGGGCAGGCAGAGACTCAGCCAGAGGAGCCCGGGGCCTGGGGAGCGAGAGACCCGGGGCCCACCAACGCAGCGACTCAGCGGGGCCTGGGGAACTAGGGAATCAAGGAGCTCCAGGAAAGCAACGAGCCGGGGCTTGGGGAGCCAGAGCCAAGCAGCCGGGAAGGGAGGGGCTCCATCCCCTGCGCTGGGCGGCCTTGGCCCTGGAGCGGGGAGTTGGGGGCCGAGTCCTTGCAGGGCGAGCCAGGGAGCAAGTGAGCCTGGCCAAGGGGTAGCAGCAGCCCGCGCTGAGCGTGTGTCATACAACCAGTCCAGTGCACGCTTGTCTTGGAGGCGGTGGGGGAAGAAGGTTGACACCAATAAACGCTCAGTAGGGGAGAGGGCGCGCGCGTGTGTGATTTCTCCTAATTTTTTTTTGGTGTGGTTGGAAACTTCACACTCCCGCCCGTATTTTTTTTTTAAAGGCAGAGGCTGTAAAAACTATTTAGGTAAGTAACTCTTAATACTGTGGGGCTGGGAATCGTGGGGTGCGGGGTTAGACGTATTGGGGGCGAAAGTGGGAGGACTAAAAGGGGCCAGAAGCAGAAGGGTGGATGTGTGTGGAGGGCAGAAAGTCTGTGGGGTAGGAGAGGCACAAGTGGGGTTTACGACTCGGAGCGGGAGAATTGTGCTCTTTGGGGTACCACCATCAGCCGTGTCGGCAATGCAATTGGGAGCACAGATTCTACCACTGATGCCATGGATGTGGGGAAAGCAGGAGCGTGCGAGAAGATGTTGTTGGGAGGCTGCTGTGAGGGCTCGTGGGGGTAGATTATGGTCATTTTGTGCCTTTCGTTATAGGTGAAGTGTGGGACTGGGGCTGGCGTTGGGAACTCGGGAAACTAGGGACATAATCTGTAAATTATTAGGAGTGGAAGTTTCCAGAAATATTTTTGTGTGTCTGTGCAGCAGTATTGAAACGTCCGCCTGGATCACGTGGGGCGGCCCTGTATACAACGCAGGGACCGAGAGGAGGGAGGGGCTGCAGTGTCCCTGCTGCTCTCTGCAAAGAAACCCACCAAACCGCCTTCTATTCCTAACCCCCTACAACCCTCCCCTCTCTCCCCCCCCCCCCCGGTCCGGTAGATATTTTAGTATTAACGGTCTGTTAGGCAAACCGATTGGCGTGTAGTTGAGTGTTTTAATGGTATAAATGTTCCATGTACTGCGGTATTCCTGCTGCTTTGCAAGGGAAGTCAGCAACGGCCTTTACACTGGGTGGGTGTGCGTGTGTGTGTTCAAATGTGTGTGACTGCTGTATTTGTGTACATCAAATATCTTGCTGATAATAATTCGAATGAATTTACATTGACTTGGATACATGTTCGGCAATCTGATGTGTCTGCAGCTTTGCAAGGAAATTTAACCAAAGTTCTGCTACCCATTATTGCTATACACACATGTATACGGGGGAGGGAAACAAGCTCTGCGGTATTAACTTTAATATAAATGCACTACATTTTTGTATGTCTAAACTGGTGTATAATACATGTTTGGTATGGGGTGCTGTGCATGTCTAATTGTGCATAGGCTGTACAGTTGGAAGAAACTGAACTTTTAATTGCCTGATATAAATAATCCACAGTTAGTATGTAAGAGTGTGGTGGGATACTGATTTGACTTCCATTGTAGTTAGAACTGGAGCTGTTCGCTCGCTGAGTGGGGCGGGGTAACTGTATGTTTCTCCTACTTCTGTACTTAAATGAAGCGTGCTGCTGCCCCCGCGCAGCCCGAAGTAGCGTAGCTGTCTCTTTGTAGAGAGTTGTATTTGACCTAGAGTTTAACTCACGTGTTTTTAAAGCAGTCTTTTACTTGGGTTTTGCGTGTATGTTCTAATTCACCCAGCCCAAATCATTTTTAAATTGCTAGTCTAATCTGTTTATGGAAAGGTAATTGGTACACTTGGTATAAGTATTCTTGCACTTCATTGCACAAGGCCACTGAAACATTGGGTAGCTATGAAAGCAGTAAGTCTCCATTCTTCTGGGCTTCGGCAAGTGTCAGATTCTTCCCATGTTTATTAATTTTAATATTATTTGGTTTGTTTTCACTCCAGTTTTATTAGCACTGTTGCATTAATATATTGTGGCATTTAGAAGCGTTTTTAGGTGCAGGCTGATCTATGTATGGGGGTGGGAGTCTAGCAGATCGCATGCAATACTGTAGACTTGATGTAGGCACATTATTAGGAGTAGGGAATCAAGTTAATCGCAGTTGGCATTGACCACAAAGCCGCCATTTTTGTGTTTCAGTTCACCAGTAGGTAGGTCATTTTGAAGATAATACTGGGAGTGGCAAAGTGCTCTATTAGAAATGTTTCCTTTCTGCTTCCACGCGACTAATAACTTCGAGTCACGTGGAGGCTGAAGTGCGCTTTTAAGACCGTTTTAAAGCAATTGGAGGTGGCTTATACCTAAATTGAATGTGTCTGTCAATTTAAACGTTGGTTAGATTTAAAAGCAGCTTTCCTACTTCACTGTTTAGCCATGTGCAGCAGATGCAAACGGAAGGGGGTGTGTCTGAATGTGAATTCGGTGGAGGGGGAGTTAAATGTAACTGGAAGATTATATGAATTGAATAGTTTTACTGCTTTTTTTACCAGTTGGCACTTTGTCGAAGATGTAATTGTAGTTCTCCCCAGGAAGGAGGGTTTTCCAGAGTTAGTATCTCACATGATTTCTTATTTTTTTTCCTGCTGCTTCAGATTTGACATTTTTGAATCTGACATTTGTATAACCATAGTGGGGTATGGAATTTATATTTGGAGTGAAGAAAAATTTGACAGCCATGGTGGATTATTTTTAAAATATTGAACCAATTAAGATATTTTTGATTTCAGATTATGGTTATAATTCTGGTATGATCCTATTAAGCATACATACTTTTGTTCCAAATGTGATAACTGATGTAATAAAAGGAATCCCTCTAATAGAGGGCTCCAGCTTTGGCCCTGGGCCCCAGCAAGTCTAGCCAGCCCTTGTGACCCCGTTAAAACAGAGTTGGGGTCCCAACACACAGTTTGAGAACCGCTGCTCTAATATTTACTTTTTGTCAGCACGCTAA
Source organism: Trachemys scripta elegans (assembly GCF_013100865.1). Classification (NCBI taxonomy): domain Eukaryota; kingdom Metazoa; phylum Chordata; order Testudines; family Emydidae; genus Trachemys; species Trachemys scripta. The sequence goes on from NC_048300.1 coordinate 20,162,731, forward strand.
TTATTGAGTGAATTGTATGACTTCAAAATAAAGATGTGCCCCTCCGGTATTGGAACACTTATTTAGCATGTTTGATTATATAAATCCCAATGAAATAAATTTTCTGAATGAGCACTTTGATGCATGAGTCTTTCTCACATTTTGTGTAGTAATTACTTGGACAGACTTGGAATACAGCCTCTGTCTTCCTTTCTAAGCTTAACAATTCAACTTGGATGGCATAAATTAAACCTGGTTTCTTTTTAAACAAGAAACAGTAACTTTTTAACATACACTAGCAATTATTTGGGAATGAAGATACAGATTACTTCCAGTAGTTTTGCTGGTGAATCAGGAGGACCTAATCCAACAACTTTTGTAGTATTAAGCTTGTTTTGAAATAGCCACAAGGACTACTAGAAGCTCTGTGTTCAGCCTCCCAGATATCTCCAGTGCTTCTGCTGCTGTTCAGGGATTTTGCTGCTGCTAGCCAATGATATGGGCATCACTGAAATGGACAGACATGTTTAATTTCACTCTATAGCTGCATGGGGAAGTTATGAGCAAGAGACTGAGGAATGGTAAAGCCATAGAAACCTCCCTTAATGGCAATGGGGGGAGAGAGTGAGAGTGAAAGCTCTTTCTCCCAGCAGCCAAAGTGAGGCATGAAGCTCATAGACTCATAGACTTTAAGGTCAGAAGGGACCATTATGATCATCTGGTCTGACCCCCTGCATGCTGCAGGCCGCAAGACCCATCCCTGGACTCTGCCGTTGAAGTCCCCAATCCTGTGTTTTAGTGACTTCAATCGGCTGAGACCCTCCTGCTAGTGATCCCTGCCCCATGCTGCGGAGGAAGGCGAAAAACCTCCAGAGGCTCAGCCAATCTACCCTGGAGGAAAATTCCTTCCCGACCCCAAATATGGCGATCAGTAATACCCCGAGCATATAGGCAAGAGTCTCTAGCCTGACCCTTGTTGGCCATTATGCTATTCATGTACCATTGCTTGGTTTTCCTCGGCTACTATGTTTTACCAAGCTGATCAGATACCTACAAATCAAAGATTGATATGCAAAGAGCCCCCAGCCACAGTCCAGGATGGTACACCTCTACCCTGATATAACACGACCCGCTATAACACGAATTTGGATATAACACGGTAAAGCAGTGCTGGGGTGGGGGTGGGGGGCGCTGCGCACTCCATAACGCAGTAAGATTTTTTGGTTCCTGAGGACAGCGTTATATCGACGTAGAGGTGTAATTCCCTTCCAAATAATACCTTGCTCTTAGCTGAGTGTCTTGCCTTCACTGCTGTGGATGCCCCTCCAATCTTTTATGACTTTTTGGCTTGTAAGAGTGCTATACATTTTTCAAACTCTCTGGATTTTACTGCACTGTACTTTAATACATATGTATGTTTAGGTGGAAAATATGCTGTTGGTAGGTTTATTCCTTTAGTATGGGAGACCTTCACTGTCCCCTTCTTAGTCAGATTTCTTTGTAGTTAAAAGTAGGCAAGTAAGTTATGCTGAAAACTTAATGAATACATTTTGTGTTTTTCTTTTTGAAAAATTGCTCCTAAGCCTAGCACTGACTGGTCCAGTTTACTTGTGTGTTGAATAATTCTTGGTGCATCTATCTCATTTGTGAGCAGTTCACTGCAAATATTTGAAAATTGATCTGGGCTGGTGTTGATTGGATACATAGGTGACAATTCAGTTCCAAAAAAATCATAAAACTAGACTTCAGGCATGTATATTTGGTATGGAAATTCAAAAGTCTGTCTGAATATTCTTTAATATTAGTTTAAATTTAATGTTTTTGGCAAATATTCCTGTCAATAAACTTATTTGCTAGAATATTTCAGAAAATTAAAAAACACAAAATTATCTCCAGTTGAAAACAAATTAGTTAAATTTGCAAATATCTGTTTAAAATTTTGTTGCTGTTAACCTAACTTGGCTTTTAGTGTGGCTTGCTAATGCTGTAACATGTTGAATTCTGATTCTCATATCTACAGTCTTACCTTGAATTGGAATGGAGACTAAGGCCAGCTAAACTTAAGTTTATTCACATGTATTAAGTCTCCTGTGTAAAACCTACTGCCAATTTGTTTTGTATTATAATTTGTAAGTTTTCAGATAGATATGGTCAATGTTGAAGTTTTTCTAATATTTGCAGTATTGCACTTTCATAATTCAACATGTGGTGACATAGATATATAACTTTATCTTTGAGAAACTTTTAACTGTGCAGTTTTTCTTGCCAGTTTTGAAGTGAGATGGCTATATTGAACAGATCACTTAAAAGCAGCTGTAGAAATAGTTTCTTACAAAGTTGCTGGAAACTGATTAACTTCTCTAGTTTGATCTGATTCATTTTATTTTACAGTAATCTATGCCAGCAATTATGACAATGTTAGCAGACCATGCAGCTCGTCAGCTGCTGGATTTCAACCAGAAATTGGATATCAATCTCTTGGACAATGTGGTGAATTGCCTGTACCATGGAGAAGGAGCCCAGGTAAAATATATGTCCAAAAATATGGAAGTTTTAATTCAAGAGTATTAGAGAGTTGGCCATATTAAAACTTTACATTAGTCTATAAATCCTTAGAAGAACACTAAGTAAAATAATTAAATTCATTTCATGTTCACCCAACACATTTAAACAGGAGTTAAACTGGAGGGAATTTCACTCTGATATGACTAGAATACTCATGGAAAGACTATTTGGTAGTATTGGTGACAAGGTACCTTACAAATTTGGCAGACTACCTGATGCTGATTTGTGGCCCAGTTTTAAAGGGGGCCTTAAGATAAGACAAACATGAAAAGAACATTTATATCTAAAAGCATCTGCTTACCCAGTCATTCTTCTGTTGTTAAAGGTATGGAAAAGTGTGCTTTGAGAGCTGTCTCCCTCACAGCCCAACTTCTGTACTTTATTCCTGCAGGGAAGTCATAATCATGCCATGTTTGACATTCTGTTAGCATGAAAATAGTTGTGATGTCACAAATTCACCATTAACTTCACTCCAGGATCATATTTAAGGGGGAAACCTTTTGTTTAAAATAACTCTGTTTATTATACATAACAAAAGACATTATAAAAATGCATGTGATGTCTGGACTTTTCTTTCCGTTATACTCTTTCTTTTGCCACTCTTTCCATATGCATCCAGTGGATTGAGACTTGGGGCATTTCGTACTCACTATATTTTAAAGTTGCTTTATGCTACCTGTCTGAAAGTTAACCTTTTATTGCCTTTTAAAATCAGTTTATCTAAGCACTGTATAAAAGCTAGGTGTTTAATTTTTAAAGATAAGTATTGCTCAAACAATAGTAACGTCTGTTTTCCTGGCATACTTTCGTTGTTTTATAATACTTGGACAGTGTCACGGATTTTGTGGCAAGTAATGGCTTGTAGCAAGTATCCCACCCTAAAGTATCAAACATTGAACAAGACTTGAAGAATGTGACGGTATCATAAAGAGGCTAAATATTTGTAACCTAACACCTCTTCTGTCCCCTTTCCCGGATCCCCCTCACTAAAACAAATAAAACCAACCACACAGATACCCACTTTGTATATTGATACCTCCTTAAAAGGCAGTCTGCTATGCCCGGTTTCTTAGTGTAGATTATTATAGACGCTGAAACCCATTGTTTGACCTTTGTACACATCCCAGAAGTTGTACACATGTGTGAGCTCCTTTTCCAAACTTAAGCGGTCACAAGTTTAAGTTCATAATATGACAATTTCCCATATACTCTGAAGCTCTATGAAATTTCTTATGCAAAGTAACATAGTATTGACTCCTGAATATCTGCTGCATATACTATTTAAATAGCAAGTCTTGAAGGAGCTTTTAAGATATCTGCTCTCTGTTTAATATCCTTTTGTTGAATTTGTATTGGATGTTAGGAGGAATTGCAACCAGAATATATCCTCTGAATACTAAACAATTTTGTTGAAAAAATGCCATTGCTCTGTCAATGGAAGAAATTGATGGGTACAATTTCATTGGATTGTGTGTCTTTTAAGCTTTTGACACTTAGATAAGCTAATGACAAAAGAATTTTAAAAGGGAAATGGACTAAAATTGTCAAAAGCAAATTATGTTTAAGCATATAATTGTATCAGAGCATAAATACATGGCTTCTTCATGAAAAGTTTCAGTATGTATTGTATTAAAAAGTGTGTATTCCTGTAGAAGCACACATTTTTTTCACTGAGTGTCCTCCTATCACTGACTCTCGTATGTATATTTCCACAACAAGCACTAGTACCAGCAGAAGCACTGCCTCTAAAAGGCAGACTTGGCACAGAGCACAGCTTCAAAACTGGCAGAAGCAATAGGAATGCAGTTAGCTAAGATTAAGTTATTTAAAATTTCTTCTCTTAAACATTAAAGGAGTAAGACTTTCATGCTTTCTCCCCTGAAACCACTTACATGTGGAAAAAATGCCTCTGTCCTTAAGGCTCACTTTTGCCATAATCAACAGAGGGTCCTGTGGCACCTTTAAGACTAACAGAAGTATTGGAGCATAAGCTTTCATGGGTGAAAGATGCTTGCATTTGATGAAGTGGGCATTCACCCACGAAAGCTTATGCTCCAATACTTCTGTTAGTCTTAAAGGTGCCACAGAACCCTCTGTTGGTTTTTACAGATTCAGACTAACACGGTTACCCTTCTGATTTTTGCCATAATGATTACAAAACCTCAGCCTGCTTATCAGGTAGGCAAATGAGAAGCTATGAATGCCCATCTACCCCCTCCTTTCTTTTCCTGTTCCCTTTATTCTTCCTAACTTCATCATTCCTGCCCTTCCCCAAGTTAGACCTTTTAAAGTTATGATTGCTGAGTTCTGTATTTTGATCTGAATGTAAAATATGTAAAATTCCATACAGGTGTCTTAACTCATCCCCACCATATTTATTTTGTCCATCTTGTTTGCCATCTGTTGGACATGTAGATTTTGGGCCCTCTGGGCCAGGGGACTGTCTTTGTTACATGTGTGTACATAATGTATGTAAGGTATATAATATGCTTATTTCCAGTGACTAGGAATACAAATGTCTTAGTGCAGCTGTGTTCTGAAAAGTAACTGTAAAAATATACATACTTATTCAAAGATCTGCTCCTTATGTACATTCAGATCCATTTGCTAATTTGAGTGACAAAAAGTAAGCTTTAGCTGTGTTATACCTGGGAGAGTGAGGTATATTCTATTAGTCCTTTTATGCACCATTGTTTAGTACAGAAACAAATTCAAACCTGCCTTCTCATAAAATCAGGTGCCAAACACCAGCCTTTCATTGATTGCAGTGGATTTGTTGGTAATTGGCTTTTTCCAGAAGTGCCCACTTATTTGGTTTTCTAAGTGTGGATCTAGGAGTCTGATTTTAGGCACTCAGATATATAAACTGATCTAAATTTCATACTATTGTTGTTTTGCACACCCACTGAAGACAGAATGATTGGACAGGTCACAGAGGGCCTACTTTGGCCTGTATAATCCTTATTAATAGGGCTGTCAATTAATTGCAGTTAACTCAAGCGATTAACTCAAAACATATTAACTCAGTTTAAAAAAAATAATCACTATTAGTCAGATTTAAACTGTTAAACAATAATAGAATACCAATTGAAATTTATTATAAATATTTATTGGTTTTCTACATTTTCAAATATATTGATTTCATTTACAACACACAACACAAAGTGGTCATTGCTCACTTTATTTTCTTGATTACAAATATTTGCACTGTAAAGATAAAAGAAATTGTATTTTTCAATTTACCTCCTACAAATACTGTAGTGCAATCTCGTTATCATGAAAGTGCAACTTACACATGTAGAATTTAGTTGTTACATAACTGCACTCAAAAAAAAAAATGTAAAACTTTGAGTGGACTTGTAGGCTCCAGTCCTACTCCTTGTTCAGCCAATCCCTAAGATAAATAAGTTTATGTACATTTATGGGAGATCATGCAACCCGCTTCTTATTTACAGTGTCACCTGAAAGTGAGACTAGGCATTCGAATGGCTCTTTTGTAGCCAGTGTTGCAAGGTATTTAATGTGCCAGATATGCTAAACAGTCATATGCCCCTTCATGCTTCATCCAACAATCCAGTGGACATGATTATGTAAGTGGGGGAATGGTCCCGCTATTGTGGGGAACTTTTCTGGCTCACATACTACTCTGGTGAAATTGGCTAGCGAAAGAATCTGAGTCCTTGCTCCTATGCCCTGCCTGATCTCAAGGACTCCCCTTCCCCTCTCCTGTGTGGCAGAGTTCTTGTAACCCCAACAAGACTGGGCCCAGGATTCCTGTGGGGCTTCACCCCTAGTCTTGTCGTGGTCACTTAAGGCAGGCAAGGGTGTCCCCTGTCCAGGATATTCTTTTCTCATAGAATACTTCCCTGACCCGTCTGATATTACATATACTTCAAAGCAAATATAATTTATTAAACAGCAACCAATTAAAAAATAAGAAAAAAATGGGAAAGGTTAAAGGAACATAAGAATGGCCATACTGGGTCAGACCAAAGGTCCATCCAGCCCAGTATCCAGTCTGGTGACAGTGGCCAATGCCAGGTGCCCCAGAGGGAGTGAACCTAACAGGTAATGATCAAGTGATCTCTCTCCTGCCATCCCTCTCCACCCTCTGAGAAACAGAGGCTAGGGACACAATTCCTTACCCATCCTGGCTAATAGCCATTAATGGACTTAACCTCCAAGAATTTATCTAGTTCTCTTTTAAACCCTGTTATAGTCCTAGCCTTCACAACCTCCTCAGGCAAGGAGTTCCACAGGTTGACTTTGTGCTGTGTGAAAAAGAACTTCCTTTTATTTATTTTTAACCTGCTGCCTATTAATTTCGTTTGGTGGCCCCCAGTTCTTATATTATGGGAACAAATAAATAACTTTTCCTTATTCAATTTCTCCACACCACTCATGATTTTATATACCTCTATCATATCCCCCCTTAGTCTCCTCTTTTCCAAGCTGAAATGTCCTAGCTTCTTTAATCTCTCCTCATATTCCAAATCTCCTAATCATTTTAGTTGCCCTTCTCTGAACCTTTTCTAATGCCAGTATATCTTTTTTGAGATGAGACCACCACATCTGTACGCAGTACTCAAGATGTGGGCGTACCATGGATTTATATAAGGGCAATAAGATATTCTTCCTCTTATTCTCTATCCCTTTTTGAATGATTCCTAACATCCTGTTTGCTTTTTTGACTGCTGCTACACACTGCGTGGACGTCTTCAGAGAACTATCCACGATGACTCCAATATCTTTTTCCTGATTAGTTGTAGCTAAATTAGCCCCCATCATATTGTATGTATAGTTGGGGTTATTTTTTCCAATGTGCATTACTTTACATTTATCCACATTAAATTTCATTTGCCATTTTGTTGCCCAATCACTTAGTGTTGTGTGATCTTTTTGAAGTTCTTCACAGTCTGCTTTGGTCTTAACTATCTTGAGCAGTTTAGTATCATCTGGATAAAGGAAAACACATAACCCCACTCTGTGAGCATGGGGGAACCAAAAACATCCGTTTCTGGAGGGTAAGGGAAATTCAGTCCGTTCCTCACACGTGCCAGGCCCTGGCTGTGCTGCATGGATGCAGTGGGTCGGACACTTGCTCTGGCAGTGGCCACACATCCTCGGGCTCTAGATGGTAAGACCCTTCTTCCCAGTGCTGGCCTCCCCTTCCAAGTCCGGCCTGCAAGGCCTCTTGGCTGGTGGCGTCTCCCTGCGCTGGGCCCTCTTCGCAGGGTCCCCCTTGTTTTCCCTCTGCTGCTCACTGTGCTTGGCTCCGGACTGCTCCACCCCCAGCTTCACTCTGACTCAGCCCTGCTGCTGTTCTGCCTCCAGCTCAGCTCTCTGGGCTGCTCCACTTTCCCCTCTGGCTGGCTTTGCTCTGCTCCCCAGCTCAGCTTGGGCTCTTGCTCTGTCCTTAGCTCAGCCCACTCTGGCCATTGTCAGCTCCAGCTCAGACAAAGGATGGAACCCCCGGGCTTCTGACTCCTGCCCTGTCAATGAGGCTGACCTGGAGCATTGGCCTCTCCCCATTGGACCTGGTACTGTCAGTCTCAGGGTCTTGATTTCTCATTGGCCCTTCCACTTTCTTTTGGTACTGGGAGATGGCTAACCAAAAACCCCCACTAAGTTTTCAGTCCCCTTACACTTCTATATCAATGACGTTCATTGAAAAAAATGCATTAATTAAATATCTGACTGAATTCCTTTGTATGTTTCCTGCTCTGTGATTTTACCTGCATTCTGCCATATATTTTGTGTTATGGCAGTCTTGAATGACAAACCAGCATGTTGTTTGATTTTTAAGAACGCTGTCACTGCAGATATGGCAAAATGCAAAGAAAGTACCAATGTGAGATTTCTAAAGGTAGCTACAGCACTCAACCCAAGGTTTAAGAATCTAAAGTGCCTTCCAAAATCTGAGAGGGACAAGGTGTGGAACGTGCTGTCAGAAGTTTTAAAAGAGCAACACTCCAATCCAGAAACTACAGAACCCCAACCACCAAAAAAGAAAAATCAACCTTCTGTTGGTGGCATCTGACTCAGATGATGAAAATTAACATGTGTCAGTCCACATTGCTTTGGATTGAACCAGTCATCCGCATGAAGTATCTCCTCTGGAAGCTGAAGCATGAAGGGGCATATGAATGTTTAATCATATAATTATTATTATGGACTGACACGTTAATTTTCAGTATCTGAGTCAGATGCCACCAACAGAAGGTTGATTTTCCTTTTTTGGTGGTTGGGGTTCTGTAGTTTCTGGATTGGAGTGTTGCTCTTTTAAAACTTCTGACAGCACGTTCCACACCTTGTCCCTCTCTCTGGCACATAAATACCTTGCAATGCCAGCTACATCGGTGCCATGCGAATTCCTGTTTTAACTTTCAGGTGACATTGTAAATAAGAAGTGGGCAGCATTATCTCCCATAAATGTACACAAACTTGTTTTGTCTTAGCAATTGGCTTAACCAAAAGTAGGACTGAGTGGACTTGTAGGCTCCAAAGTTTTACATTTTGTTTTTGGGTGCGGTTAGGTTAAAAAAAATTTAGTTGTACTTTCACGATAAAGAGATTGTACTCCAGTACTTCTGAGTACTTTTTTCCTTTTTTTACAGTGCAAATGTTTGTAATCAGAAATATAAAGTGAGCAGTGTTTTGTGTGTTGTAACTGAAATCCATAAATTTGAAAATGTAGAGAACATCCATAAATATTTAAATAAATGGTATTCTGTTGTTTAACAGTGCTGTTAAAACTGCGATTAATTGTGATTATTTTTATCTCTCAACTATAATCACAACTATTTTTTTTAATAATTTGACAGCCCTAGTTATTAATGGTTGTAATGAGGGAGAAGGAAAGAACGCGGTGCTGTCTTTAGAAATCTCTTTTTACTTGTAAGGCAACAGAAATCAAGACTATAAATGTGGAGCCCCGTGATATTGCTTTAAAGTCACTTGAGCACAATAATACTATTTCATATTTGCACAGTTCTTTACAGGAACTTAAGTGCATTCTATTTCGGGATGTAGTGGGTTCTAATGCAAGTAGAGTAATGCAAGTACTTGCACTAAAGCCCAGGGGGTCAGACTAGATGATCTATTGGTCCTTTCAGACCTCAAAATTCTATGAATATATGAAAGCTTGTAAATTCAGAATAAGTTCTACTTAATACTCTGAACATTTTCTCCTTATGGACTAAATCCATTCCATTCTGGTTTGAGAGAATGCTGAAGTGTTAGTTAACAAAACTTGCTGACCCAAAGAGTCAGAAAACATTTGATCTGATCTGTTGCTCCTGGCTTAATTCAAACTACTTTTGGTTTTAATGTGGTAAGTGCTTAAACTGTTCAAGATATAATATTTTATTTATTTATTATGGTAAATAGCTTCTAAAATGCATTTAATTGTGTTTTTTTGTTATCCTTCTTTAGCAAAGAATGGCCCAGGAAGTCTTGACTCACTTAAAAGAACATCCTGATGCATGGACCAGAGTTGATACTATTTTGGAGTTCTCTCAGAATATGAACACCAAAGTAAGCACCTGGTCTTCAATTGATTTTTTTCCCCCTTTCTTCCATTCATAAACTTTGAGGAAGGTATCTCATTTTTAGCATTAGCTTTTGTTGCTTCAAACCACACTTTTTTTTTTTGTTTTTATTCCTAAAGTTGCTTTAAATTTAACTCTGCCGTAAACAGGCCTATCATTTAATTTTCCCTTTACATTGACACAGTTTTCTTAAGGAAGAGATAAATTAGGAATAAAGTATTTCAAGGCACATGCAGAATTCATGAGTTTGGTGTATGTACAGATCTGAGTAATATAAAATCTGCTAGGGCCAAATTTTGTCCTTGAATAAATGTTTATTCTCATTATTGGGAGCTGTGTGCACATAACTGAGGGCAGAATTTGTTCCTAAGTATTTTGAAGGTAGAGATCAGACTGGGATTATTTTGGGCAGTCAAATCAATACAAACTAGGCGCCCTGAACACTTTGTAATGTTGGCTATAATCTGTATTGGCTTGCAGAGCACACTAAGTTGTACAACTTTTTAAACCCTGCCACCATTATAGTGACTGATTTAGGGGACAGAACTCAGTTTTTATTTGCAAGTCTACATGTTTTACTCTAAGACTTCTAAGCAATTTGAACAGAAGAGTTGATCAAAATGTGTTTTGACTGTCTTAAGTTTGACTCACACTTCTCTTTAATTTTAAAGTAATTTTTATGCATGGTTTTCTGCTTGATACACGTTACTTTAATATACTTTGTGTTCGAACAGAAAATAGCCATGTTCAGATATGTTTCTGAATTCAGATAGTATTCATGAAACAGTCCTAACTTTTTAAAATTTACTCTGTAAATTTTAGGGAAAAACAGTTTAAGAACTTCCTCAAAGTGCTAACCTTTAAGTAACAGTGTTTGCCTGTTTGCTTGCCTGGTAAACTTTGCTTTTTATACTGACAGACATTACTAATGTTTAAGTTGATTTATCAACAGTATTTTTAAAAACTCAAATTTGTCTTGTGAAAAATGAGATGATTAGAGGAACAGAAAGAAAGCAACAGGTAAAGAATTCTTCAATTTACATAAATTGCAAATGATTTGGTGCTAAATTTATGCACTATGACATTTGGCTTTTATGCAATCATATTTTATCTTTAAAGCTGTTAACACTATCTGATATTAATCATAATGTTCCATTATGTTGATTGCTTGTAATAGGAAGAAAAGGGGTGTCTTCCTGTGCAACTGACACAGCTAGGCTTTGACGGCAGGCCTCCACAAGGTCTACCCTTTTGATTCCCTTTAACTGAATTCTGTTCATCAATTGTTTTTGTTTCTTGGGAGGTGGGAGGGAAAGGGGATTCAATGCATAGAATAAATAATTAATAAGGGTACCATAGAAATTTCTACCATAGGGATCATTTCATGCATTTTTTCATTCAGTCTTTGCTGTTATCTGTCCCTCACCTTCATAACTCAGCAGTCGATTTCTGCAGTGCTTCTGATATTTAGCATAAGATAAAACCAGAGACTAAATAACTATTAGAAAGACATTACTTTAATTTCGAGTGCTACATAAATGTGTGTTTGTATAGATGTCTATAATCTATAAAAAGTACATTATTGGAATCAAATCCAAGATGTTCAGAATTGGCCAGTATTTGCAATTCTGGGCTGAAAAGAATTCCAACTAGTGGAGCAGGGCAGGTACTTGAAACACAGTGCCAGAAATCACTAACTATATTAAAAAAACCCAAGATTTAAGAAGATTACATTATCCAGGATAGGGTTTGGCAGCCATCAGCATCTATTCTGCAAGGTGGCTTACAAAGTCTTCTAGCATGGTATGCCAGGAGGGTGGATTGGACACAGTAATGGAGTTGAGTCATTTGCTTTCTCTGTTGCTTCAGTTCATGTGCAAGTGATACAGCAAAGTTAAAGTTGGCAGGGTTCGTTTTGCTTCTTTCTTATACATAAACCGGGAGAAATAAATGGGTAAAAAAATAGTGGACAGAAAGGGATGACGAGGAATCTAGAAAAGGAAATAAATGAAAAACAGAATGATGGCTAGACATTCGCCTGTATCATTAAAAAGTTGTGAATTAAGTTTGTCTAGCAGTCTCAGGAGTGTGTGTGTGTGTGTGTCTCTCTCTCTCTAACAAAAAGTTTCCATCCCCCTTTCAAAGCAAAGTGATTTGATTTTGTTTAAAATACAGCTCTTGGGAGTTAAGGAAGTAAGATACAGTTTTGGTTAGCCATTAGCTTTAAGTGTATTATTAATGTGACTGCAGCCATACAATTTAGGAACTTTAAAGTGGTTCAGAGCTGGTTTGGGAATGTTAATATTGCCTAATATCAGTGTTCAACCATTGAGTATAGATTGAAGTTTATCACCAGCTTTTATGAGGGTTTTTTTGTTTTGTTAGCTTCTATTTACCTGTAACAGAAACACAGGCTATACCTATAAAACTGTTTTAGTTGCTGAGGTTGCTTGCTATAGAGTAAAGCATGCTGTTTTAAAGAAATTGTATGCTTGTGAATCAGATTCTCCTATACAAATGTTACCTTGGCTTCACTTCAGCTGTTAGATAGTTGTACAAATTTAAAAACAAAACCCAGAAGATAAACATTTACTGCTGATTATGAAAAAAAATGCCATTTGTTTTCTGTAATTGCAGAATAACTATGTACAATGTTTTTGAACTCTAAGGAATATTCTGCAAATGTGGAACTTTTGAATGAAACAGGCAAAAATTCATAGTGAGCAGGAAGGCATATGGAAGTAAACACTGTCAAGATGATAACAGCAAAAACGTTAATGTTTTTGAGTACAATGTAGTTTGGGACAGTCTACATTGTGCTGTTAAAGTGTGCAGTTTACATGATCCCTTTGGTTGAAATGCTAATGAATTCTACTTTGTATGAAAACTAACCATTTTAAAGATGAACTCTTATTCTCAGCCAAACTCTAGTCATACTACTACGTAGACATGAATAAGTTTACCTTTCAGGCATTGGTACTGTCTTCCTCCCTAAGCAACCACTGACTAAAGAAACACAAAATTCCTTTTCCCTTTTTTCCCTTCTGTCTGTCCACTTTTAAAGTGCATGACCTATAATGTTGCTGGTCATGCCAGAAGTCTTTTTACTACTTATGGTGAGTAGGCAGTAGGGACAAAATGGATTGAATGAAGTGGTCTCCCCTCTCCAGTAAACTCTTGCCAAATTTTTGGGTCAGAGCCCAGGAAGCAATACTTGAAAGGTAAAAGGATTTCAGAGTGCATGTTAAAATTTTAATTACTTTTGACTGAGCAAAAAAGATCATCTTTAAATTGTAGAAATAGCTGCCGTAGGGGTGGGGATTGAAATTAAGTAAACCTGTGGGTTGTCTTGCTGTTCCTTAAGTAACACACCAGTGAAGTTTGGGAAACACTTTCTTTAGAAAGTGACAGTGACAGTACATATAATGCTAAGCCAAGATCTTTCAGCTCAGAGGAATAGTAGAGGAAATCATCCAAGCTGCTAAATTTTTTAGGAGCCTGGTTGTCTTAATACTTGAACATATGAGCAGTCATTTATGTTGTGAATTCATATCTGGCTGCTACTTTCTCTTCTACAGATAGCCCCTTTGGCTGCCAAATGGCTTTTTTTATTTCTCCTGGTGTGAGCATGATCAAACAGCAGGACTTATTTAGAGTAGCAAACAGTCAAAACAAGAAAAATGCATGAACAACTCAGTAAATGGGTGAATAGACTTTATTTTTAACTAAATTTGTTAGTTTAATATTTTTGAAATCTTAAATGTTAAGTGTGAATGTTTGCTTGAATGAGAATCCTAAAAGTTATTGTCAGTCCTACAATAACATACTCACATAATGCTCTTCTCCAATTTTCAGTATTATGGACTGCAAATTTTGGAAAATGTGATAAAAACAAGATGGAAAATTCTTCCAAGGAACCAGTGTGAAGGTAGGAAAATACACTACATTTTGTATGATGATTTTGAATTTGATAGTTAACTGTTTGTTGACATTTAGAAACTTCAGTCTGTCACCTAAACAACTTTCAATTTCAAATATAGTTGGTTAGTCTTTTGGATTTACTAGATGAATGATACATACTGTAACATTTGTGAGCACATCAGGACAAGTTTTCTATTCTTTACTGGGCTGATTATCAAAGATGCTGAGCACTTGCTGCTTCCATTAACTGTAATGATGTTGGAGAGAGTGCTCAGCACTCTGATAATCAGGCCATAGATATCTCTGTTGACTGTTACACATTTTTTTTGAACCACTTAAGGAGTTCTGTAAGTTGTTTTTTGGTAATTGTATTCAAAATAACATTGCCAGATAAGGGAACACTTGTATCTGCTGCTAACACATTCCACTAGACAATTAGATATTTCAGAGTCTGTTCAAAGTTATATAAAAATAAGAAGAGAGATGAAATTTGAGATTTCTGTAACTTAAAATGGTGTAGGGCAAACCTCCACTTTTGTCACTTTGCTTTTTTGCCCTTAAAGAAATTTTGAACTCCATGAATCAGTCTTGATTCTTGGATCTATTCTCCTTTCTCTCACTAGTCTATAGTAGGGGTTCTCAACCTTTTTCTTTTTGAGACTACCCCCCCCCCCCCCCCCCCGCGCCGCATGCTATAAAACCTCCACGGACCACCTGTGTCACAACAACTGATTTTCTGCATATAAAAGCCAGGGTCGGCATCAGGGGGTAGCAAACAGGGCAATTGTTTGGGGCCACAGGGAACCCCATGAAGCTAAGCTGCTCAGGCTTAGGCTTCAGCTTCAGCCCCAGGTGGTGGGGCTCAGGGCCTCGGGCTTCAGCCCCATGCAGTGGGGCTTCAGCTTTCTGCCCTGGGCCCCAGTGAGTCTGGTGCTGGCCCTGCTTGAGAGACCCCCTGAAACCTGCTCACGGCTCCCCATGGGGCCCTGGACCCCAGGTTGAGAACCACTGGTCTACAGCACAAGTTTTTAAAATTGCAGTGGATAGTATAACTGACAAAATGAAGATGAGAATCCTTAGCTAAACTCTACAGTATTCTGAACTGATCAGATGTTGTCCTTCGCCAGTGAGAAGGAACAGTTGGTCCATCAAGATGTTTCTAGCTCAGGCAAGTCAGGAAATTTGGACCTTAAACTAATTTCATTGTAATATTAGCTATGTAAAAAACTCTTGAACATGGTTGTCACAGTCCTAAACTTTTTATACTCTTTTGTTACTAGTAGTGGTTTTTGTAAAACTTCTGAAGATCCAGGCGACTTAAAAATATAATTTCTGCTGTGATTTTTCTCAGTGAAGTTTTGAGATGCCACTTAAATTTGTGCTGCTGCTTCTCTTGTGCTAAGCACTACAGTTTCCAGGTTTTAAAGAGGACCTGTTCTTGATGAAGAGTACTGTCTGATGAATACTAATGGAAAAAATCATTGTTTCCCACCCCATGTGATATTTTTGTCCATTTTTAAGATTCTCGCTCCAACAATAGATGTGGAAGTGGGATTTGTTTGTGACATCAGTAGCAGGAAGTCACACAGTCTCTCAGGAAGTGGCGTCAAAGCCAAGATAAAAACATTAAACTCTGAAGAACTTCAGAGAATTTTTCAGTGCTTTAAAAGGACATCTTCAACTTGAAATCTAGTAAATTTTTAATAGTAGGGTTGGGTACTATACTTGTTTAATTTTACATTTTCTTTTTTTTTTTTCTAAAAAAAACCAACCCCTCTTGCTGTGTGTAAAACATAAGCAAAATGGGTCACTGAGAATAGAGAATTGGTACAGACTATATATGAAGTTTCATCAAATTAACGTGTTTAATAGATGTTCGGATGGAACCATTGGCAGGGCATAATTTACTAAGTAGATTTATTTTAAATTGGGGGGGAACAAATTGCCTGTAAACATGCTTATTTGACTCAAGAAGACAAATGCAGAAGGCATAGAAGAAGGCAGTTTTGAATAAGATATATGTGGGAAAGATTGTTGGATAAGAACAAAGATGCCCACAATGTCACATTGGGCCCCCAAGTAAAGTAAGGCTCTCTGTTCCTCTCCTTTTGCACCACTTCTCTATACAGTGCTTACCATAGCTGCTCTCCTTCACCCACTCTGTGTCACTTGCAAAACAGTTGGCAGCTGATTGAGATGTTTGATGCTTATTCAGACTTTCTACAATTGGAGCTGGAAGGTGGGGGAAAGTTGGGGGGTCAGCAGTTGATGCTGAGGACAGAGTAGTTACTAACTCAACACCACGTGTGTCCCCTAGTGGAGAGAGGCAGGGGTAAAGAAATAGGTGGCAACAGTCCCAACATCACAAGGTGTGGTAAAAGCTCAGGATATCTGATGCAGGAGTGAAATGGTTGACCAGATATAACACATTTTCATGAGTAAATGACTTATATGTGCATTGGATTAATGAGTGCGCAGACCAGATAAAACCAGTTGTGTGTGAGGTACGGGAGCGGGGTGGAGAATAGACCAAACTGTCTTAGATGTTACTTGTAACAGTAGATGAAAATCACTCTTCTATTGAAAATCACACTCGTCTACACTAGACTCTTTAATTTCACTTGTCTTTTGGCAGATTGGGACTATCAGTCCAGTATTAGGGCTGGGATTGTACTTTACTTGCTTTCAGCTACTATAATGATCATAGTTGGATTAGTAGCTAAAAGAAATTAAAATACAACCCTAGTTCTAAAATTAAACAATCTACTTCTGTTTTTTCTTCTGTTTTCTGCCCTACATCCTGGGAACTGTATCGGGAAGGGAAGAGGAGCCAGATATGCGGGGTGGTATGGCTCTATGGCTCGTTCTTTTTGGCTTCAACAGCATCAGATAGAGGAGGGGGTAGAGCCTGCTGAATGGGTATTTCAGCTCTGCCATGTTTTCATCTCTTTTGCCTTTACTAATGGCTAAGGCCTGATAGCAGGGAACTGCGCTTCTCTAACCTTCATTTGGCTATCTAATTGCCCAGCAAGCTGAACATAGGTGGAGCTGAGGCCTGCTCAGTTTGACCCAATCATCCAATTGAAGGACAAGACTCTCTCGTGGATAAAAGTAAAATATGAGGCCAGATTTAAGATTGACTTTTTAGAAGTTTAACCTTCAGTAACAAAATAAGCAAAATGACACTAATACTTCAGAATCAGGTAATTTTAATTACCATCTTATTTTCACAACACTTACCATCCTCTGGCTGGATTTTCGCAGTAAATATTTATTGAAAGGAAGTTAAAGAAGTAATGATTTATAATCTTGAAAGGTGGGGATGCCAGTGATTTTCAGATGGAAAAAATGTTGGTTTCTACTGATAGCTACAGCACTTCTCAGGATTGTGACTGTTTAAAATTAGGTCTGGATTGAAGTGTGAATGGAAGAAATCAAGGTTATTGGGATGACCTGATTTAAAGATTTGGGGATCATGAGGTCTATGGGAGATGAACCAGTGCCGTGTACCATTGGAAAGCTGAACCTCTTAATTTTTCCTTTGGGGTACAGCATTTGTTTCTAGTCTTATTTGTGAGACACAAACTAGTTAAACTGTTTTAAAATGGTTATTGGTTCCTCAGAATGGCAATATTTATTATTACTGATGTGGGCTTAAGTAGTAGTAGGTCTTGGACCAGTGGAATTTCCATTCATTGGGATTATTTTTTTGCCTTCAGTCAAAAATTCCAAATACAGGAAGCTATCTTCTGAAGATGTGTCCTTTGGACTTGGATCTCTATTCTCATTTTGCCTTGAATTTCTCAACACCGTGCAGCCCTATTCGTGATTGGCATTTTGAGGTGTTCTGGGACTAGTGCGTTTGAAGTTGTGCACAGCTACGTTCGGTTTTCTCAAGTATTGTAGTTTAGTTTTTAAAATTGATGAATATGTTGATCATTTTTGTGCCGATTTTAACTGTATCCTTCGTGATTTGATTCCAGATCAGGAACAAAGATAAAGTCAGCGGTTTAAACTACTTTACAAATTTAATGTTTTTAAAGGCCTGTCAAAAAAAGCCATCTGGACAAACATGGATTATTGGAATACAGAACTCTTGGGAAGATGTTAAGATTTTTAAAAAAAATAGTATAAAGACCAAGTGTCTGCCCCAGTGTACTGTTGGCAACTTGGTCTCTGCCATATTGAGGTGTCAAGATGCGGGTCACAAAAGGGATGAGCTAGACTTGCTGCTAGGGTGCTCAGCCCTTGGGAGAATGCATTGCTTTTGTCAATTCCCAGTGTACAGGGTGACTTTACAAGCTCTGGAAGAAAATATATTAAGGCCTCTCAGGGGTAGAGTGGGAAGAAGGATGTGTTGGGTCAGTCCATACATTGAACTTGGGGCAATCAATCCCCCTCTAGTGCCTTTTGAGTATATGAGTAGTAAAATGGCATACAATCTTGAATGTAAGCACTTTAGTTAATAAAATCAAGGAAAGAATACTACATGTTCACCAGTGATTGCTGATACAAAGTCCTCTGATGCTTATTTAAATTTTTTAAAATGTTATAAGTGTTTTTTGTATAGGGCTGATTAGTATTAGGAACTTTATAGTAGATTACAATGTTACTCTTGACTAATGAGAGCACAATTATAGGGAATGTCCCATGATAATGGGAAATTGAGAACTAGGTTGGTTTTCTGATACAAAATATGGAAAGCTTGCCCAGAAAGATACCTTGGTTTTTGTGCTTGTAGTCCAGTAATAGAGAGATAATTGACTTTGTAATGTGAAATGAAATTCTACTTTTGTGGTGAAGGTAGCTTATCTTTCACTGAGTTAGTGTGGACACCTGTTTAATCAGTCTGTTTTGAAATGTGAACATTTTTCTCTAGGGTCATTTGACAATGAATATGTTCAGTGACTGTATAACACATTGGCTCAGAGCAGGGGGCTTAGTTTAGTACTAAGTTCTTGGCCTACCAAAGGCAGGGAACTGTAGGAGCAGCTTATTCCTGGTTTGCGATTAAGGACTCTTTCCCTCCTCCTCTCCCCCCCTTTCCTCCCATTTTACAGCTCTAGTGGGTTATGGAATTAGGTTGGCGTTAGAGCTGTCGATTAATCGCAGTTAACTCACATTATTAATCACAGTTTTAATTGCACTGTTAAACAATAGAGTACTAATTGAAATTTATTAAATATTTTGGATATTTTTCTACATTTTCATATATATTGTTTTCTGTTTTGTAATTGAAATTAGTGTTATTTTTATTAGAAATATTTGCACTGTAAAAATTATAACTGAAATATTTTTCAGTTCACCTCATACAAGCACTGTAGTGCAATCTTTGTCATGAAAGTGCAATTTACAAATGTAAATTTTTTTTTGCACTACATAACTGCACACTATAAAACAGTGCAAAACTTCAGAGCCTACAAGTCCACTCAGTCCTACTTCTTATTCAGCCAATCGCTAAGATGAACAAGTTTGTTTACGTTTTCAGGAGCTAATGCTGCCCTCTTCTTACTTACAATGTCACCTGAAAGTGAGAACAGGCATTTGCATGGCATTTTTGTAGCCGGCGTTGCAAGATATTTATGTGCCAGATATGCTAAACATTCATATGCCCTTTCGTGCTTTGGCCACCATTCCAGAGGACATGCTTCCATGTTGATGACGCTCATTTAAAAAATAAAAAAGGATAATTAAATTTGTGACTAAACTCCTTGGGGGAAAGTTGTATGGTCCCATGCTCTGTTTTATCCACATTCTGCCATATATTTCATGTTATAGCAGTCTCGGATAATGATCCTGCACATGTTGTTCATTTTAAGAACACTTTCACTGCAGTTTTCACAAAATGCAAAGAAGGTACCATTTGCCTCCACTCCCAGCTAGCATTGGCTGTCCTAGCTCTCCAAAGCTCCCTGTTCCCAGTGAGAGCTCCACAGTCCCTCAGTCTGAACCTTTCCAGGCTCTCAGACTGACTTATTCAGCTCCCCCTCACTGGGGGGGGGGTCTCTAAAGATAGCTATAGCACTTTACCCAAACTTTAAGAATCTGAAGTGCCTTCCAAAATCTGAGAGGGACAAGGTGTGGAGCATGCTTTCAGAAGGTTTAAAAGAGCAACACTCCAATGCGGAAACTACAGAATCCAAACCACCAAAAAAGAAAATCAGTTTTCTGCTGGTGGCATCTGACTAAGATAATGAAAATGAACATGCGTCGGTCCGCACTACTTTGGATTGTTATTGAGCAGAACCCATCGTTAGCATGGACGCATATCCCCTGGAATGGTGGTTGAAGCATGAAGAGACATGAATATTTAGCGCATCTGGCACATAAATATCTTGAGATGCTGGCTACAACAGTGCCATGAGAACACCTGTTCTCACTTTCAGGTGACATTTTAAACAAGAAGCTGGCAGCATTATCTCCTGAAAATGTAAACAAATTTGTTTGTCTGAACCATTGGCTGAACAAGAAGTAGGATTGAGTGGACTTGTAGGCTCTAAAATTTTACATTGTTTTATTTTTGAAAGCAGGTTTTTTGTACATAATTCTACATTTGTAAGTTAAACTTTCATGATAGAGATTGCACTACAGTACTTGTATTAGGTGAATTGAAAAATACTGTTTTGTTTTTTACAGTGCAAACACTTATAATCTAAACATAAAGTGAGCACTGTACACTTTGTGTTCTGTGTTGTAATTGAAATCAGTATATTTGAAAATGTAGAAAACATCCAAAAATATTTAAATAAATGGTATTCTGTTATTGTTTAACAGTGTGCTTAATTGCAATTAATTGTTTTAATTGCTTGACAGCCCTAGTTGGCTTACTTCATTGATGGGGAGAGGGCACATACCGATATACTTTAGTTGGGGGAACAAGAGTCTGCATAAGATTTTCAGGGAGAGGGCATAGACAGGAAGGGAAAAAAGATCTGTTTTTTCCCTACTTCTTATGAGAACAAGAAAATAGGATGTTGTGCCAAATGCTACTCTTTTATTATTCATAGTTTCCAAAGCCAGAAGGGATCATTGTGATTATCTAGTCTAGTGGTTTTCAACCTCTTTTCATTTGCAAACCAATCTCAACTCTAAAGGTGTTAAAAATAATTTAAGATAGTGGGCAACATATTATAGCTTTCTAAAGAGTACTGGTAAGAAGACAGTATTTCAGAGCTTGTTCAAACCTGATATGTATCTTGGCCAATTATCACAAGAGTCATGGATCTCTATCTGTGATCTTGGAGGTATGAGTACGGGATTGGGAGTCCAGAAGTCTTAATTCTAGTCCTAATTCTGATATTGAATTTCCTTGAGCATTCACTTCATTTTTGCTTTTGTTTCCCTTTCTGTATACAGTGGGAGTATTTATTTGCCTGTTAGTTTATTTTTTTATAGTACTTACACTATAAAAAATATTAAACTTGCTTTTAAATAGATGGGGTTTCACTGCTATATATAACTGTTTAAAATTCAGTATTATGCATAAAGGTCTTAAGTTCACAACGTAGTTTTGTGACATACTTGTCACTTATGTAGTACCTTCTATCTGAGGATCTACGTGCACTTGCATAATCCAGTTAAGGGTGCACATTGTCATGTAATAGAGGATAGGAACAGACATTATAGTTCAGTCAGTACTGAGGTCCCATTGAACATGGGCTGTTGAGATACAGACAAGGGATTACAACCTAAAATGTGTGGTGTGTTTTTTTTTTTTTTTTTTTTTTTTTTTTTTTTAAAGCAGCAAACATGCCAAAGTGTGGGAGGCGTTTCCCATTTCTCAGTTTAAGATTATTACAGTATTTATTAAACTTGGGTATCGTGTCCTCCACTGTTGTCCAGCTGTCCATTCAACCCATTGTTTAGCCAGGGTCTCCCCTGAAACCCTTTCCTTCCAGAATGGCTTCCAACTTCACGATATAGACTTGCTCCTCCACAGCGGAATACCTTCTGCAAGATCTTTAGGGTATGTCTACACTGGAATAAAAGACCTGTAGCTGTCCTGGGTCAGCTGATTCTGGCTGCAGGGCTAGAAATTGCTGTGTAGGTGTTTGGGTTCAGGTTGGAACCCGGGTTCTGGGATCCTCCCCTCTTGGAGGGGCCCAGATCTCAGGGTCCAGCTTGAGTTCGAATGTCTTACGCAGCAGTTTTACAGCCCCCTGAGCCAGAGTTGACTGACCCAAACACCTGTGGCTGGCCTAATTGCTGTGTAGGTGTACCCTTACAGTCAGTCCTGTGATCTTCTAAGATGTCTCTAACTGGTGTCTTGATTGAAAAAAAGACATTCTGCTCTTGTTCATTTGTGGTTTATGAACACTCCATTCTTTCCTACATATGGGGGAAGACCGCAAAATAAACTTCTATGACGCTTTCAGTGTGCTTCCAGAGCATTAAGAAGCTTTGTTATTATATATTAGCAGGTATGTGGGAGGAGGGAGAACTCTTTCATAATGGTGTGTGAAAGTTTAAAATTTTTAAAGCTTGAACAGAAGTAGTAATGGAGAATGCAGTTTATGAAACAAGTTATTCATGTGCTTGACTCACTGTTTAAACTTGTTTAAACTTATCCTGTGACAGCAGTTCCGTTGAGTTGCTCTCATAATGAAACATTATTGTAAACTTTATCAAAGGGTTAAAGTTAAAATAATTTTTACTCCTATTCAGGAATATGATCTATGACTTGGTTAAAAGAATCTGGAGTAGAATTGCATAATACTCCCTGTAAGTAATATATAGTTATAGTAGAAATGCATAATCCCAGCTCCCCAAAAGCAATGGGAACCAGGTAGTGTAGGCTTTTTAACGGGTTAAGGCAGTGATGGGGAACGCATGGCCCTAGGGCTGAATCCGTCCCATTGGTTAATTTCATCCGCCCTGGAGTGCACCCCTCTGCTGGCTCGCCCCGCTGTGGGGGGAAGCCCTGAGCCGCCCTGCCTCCCTGGGCGGGTGAGTAGCCCATGATTGTGTGTGGGGTGGTTTGGTTTTTGGTTTTTTTTTTCCCTGTGGGTCAGTGGCTTGTGAGAGAGAGAAAAAGTTCCCCACTCCTGGGGTAAAGGAATATGTTACTTCTCAGTAACTAGATAAAATCTATAAACAGTCACTTACGTTGGTCATATGACCATTTATATGCAAAGAGCTTTAAGTTCCTGGTCCATTGTTGTCTACAGCAGTGGTTCTCAGCCAGGGTGCATGTACTCCTGGGAATATCTAAATGAGTTGATGTATTTGCCTAGTATTACAACAGGTTACATAAAAAGCACTAGTGAAGTCAGGACAAACTAAAATTTCATACAGAGAAAATATGCAGTTTTTCAGTACTAGTGTGTGGTGACACTTTTGTATTTGTATATCTGATTTTGTAAGCAAGTAGTTTTGAAGTGAGGTGAAATTTGGGGGTACGCAAGACAAATCACTCCTGAAAGGGGTACGGTAGTCTGGAGAGGTTGAGAGCCACTGCTCTAATCCAGTGGTTCACAGATTTTTTTCATGCCATGTCCCCCTTTCGACTTGCCTCTGTTAACGTAACCCCTGGCCTGGAAGAGGGGGAGTGCTTTCTTCCCAAGGGAGATACTTGGGTGAGTTTGGGCTGAAAGAGAAGTTTTGTGTGTGTGTGTGTGTGTAGGAGAGCAGAGAAAGGGACTTGTTGAGGTGGGAGGAGAGGGGATGGGTATGAAGGGAGGCTGACTGGAGGTGGGATGGAAGAGGGTCTGTTGGAGGTGAGGAGATAGTTGCCTGGTATCAGCCAAGTTTATGGAGAGGCACCAATATCATGTGCAGGCAGCACCAAAGTGGATGGAGGATATTTACTCATGCTGCTGGCAGTTGTGAAGTGTGTCCCAGCCCTGGAGGCACCTGTACAGCCCTAGGTATCAGTGACTGCTGGGGTAGAAGGCACTGAGTGCCCACATATCATCCCCACTACACCACATTGCTGGTGGTCTTGGCCTAGTTTTCTACTCCTGGCAGTGGTGGCGCAGCTGCTGGGTATTCGCAGGGCTTTGGAGCGGAGCCTGGAGTTGGAGGGCGGAGCAGCTCCGCAGCAGTGGAGCTGCAGGTTTTTGCCTGGAGCTGGAGCGGAGCCGGAGCATAGCTCCAAAGCCCTGGTATTCAGGCCCTGTGCAGGCACATTGGCCCTTGTACAGGTTCCCACTGCCAAAGGATCTCACCAACACAACCACAAGGAGTATTGGTGCCTCACTCTGAGCCTGATTAACAAAATGGTACACACTGTGCATGACATGCACGTGACTTCCAGCGCCACGCAGCCCTGCTCAGGTTTGGCCCATCAGCCTTTGCATAGATTTTCAACTCCTCATGACTCCCAGTTTGGGGACCACTGCTCTAATTGCTTCACAGCAGGTAATGGATCCAAATGTTACATGGCGTTAAGTGGCTATAATATCTTATTTCTGAAAATAGTGTATTTAAACTATTATTCAACAGAAAAAAATATTTCTAGAAAAGTTTTCTTTTCCGTTGTCTAGTATGTGACAGATTCTCTAATTCAGGAGTCTCAAATACGCGGCCCACGGAGCTCTTCCCTGCGGCCCGCCAAGCTCCCTGTGCCGCCCCTCTTTCCCCCCCCCCCCCCGCTACCTCCCGCCCCCGCCAACCCCCCCCCCCCCCCCCCTCCCCCCCCCGAGTCATTTTATGTGGCGGCTAAGCTCCCTGCTCCTCAATGTTTGGGGCCGGGTCTCTCCCCTGGCCCCGCCTGCCGCCCCCACGCACCTCCCCCGAGTGTCCCCCGGCCCCGCCTCTGCACCCCCTCCTAACCCCAAACTCCATCCCAGAACCTGCACCCCAGACCCCCACCCCCACCCAAACTCCCTCCCAGAGCCTTAGGCAGTGGGGGTGGAGTTTGGGGGGGCAGGTTCTGGGCACCACCAAAATTTCTACAAACCTGCCACCCCTGGAAGAGGCAGAGCAGTGGTGGAGTGGTGGTGCAGCCCAGTGCAGTGGGGGGGGGGGGGGGGGCTTTATCAGAAATAAATCTAACTAAGTGCATGTTTTGTCCTTTGAGTGAGGTGCATTACTGAGTGTATATATTTTATTAAAACCGCTTGGAAACGACTTGTAGGAGCAGCAGTGATCTGTATGCTCTGTATAATGCTTAGCACTTTCCAGGAGGGGGAGAAGAGACGGGGCGGGACCTCATGGAAGGGGTGAGGTGGGGGCAGGGCCGGGGCCAGCGAAGGGGGGGTGTCACTGTTGCGGCCCTCGGGCCAATGCACTAGTCCTCATGTGGCCCTTGTGGTCATTTGAGTTTGAGACCCTGCTCTAATTGCTGTGTGAAAGCCAAATAGAAGTGGGACTGTTAATGAATAAGAACTAGATTTACTTTAAAATAAAAAAAAGCAAAGCGAGTTCAATCTATGGCAGCCTTATAAAATTATTATGAATATATATCAGTCCAGGCCTAATCTGTGGACCTGAACTGATGTGTTAGTGACTCATGTCATGATGATGATGGAAAAAGTTACTGAGACTATAGGAAAGCATAATTTTGATAAGCTCACACATGGCATCTGATGTTGTAAAATATGACAAACTTTTAAAAATGTATTAAATTTTTTTAAACTATTTCAGATGGGCAAGATAAACAGAACAATGTCTCTATGGCCATGCTTGTACAGAGGGAAATTTACAAAAACATTCCCACTAGGTCAGTTGAGATTATATTAAAAATGGTCAGAAACATAATGTAGAGGAGGCTAGGCCTGTTTTTACTACCATTTTTGTTAAACCAACTGAAAAATATGTTTAAAGTGGTGGTTAAAACAGGTCTGGTTATAGCCTTGTCTGCACTATATATTTCCCACCATTTTAACACCAATCTAGCTAAACTTGGGGGAAGGGGGGATTATTTTGTTTTTAAAGATTTTCAAAGTGTAGACAAACTCTAAAAATGGTAGGGGATGGGAATACACTGTACTCAGTGAACTCCCTTGCAGCGTTGCCTTAGCTGCCAATTGCTTATGTTCACAATATTGTAACTGTGTTGGTCCCAGAATATTAAATGTGCAAGGTGGGTGAGGAAATATCCTTTATTGGACCAACTTCTGCTGGTGAAAGAGGCAAGCTTTCGAGCTACACAGAACTCTTCTTCTAATTGCTATATTTGACATTTTTGACTGGTTAGTGTCAGACTCAGTTCCTGGGAAAAAGTAGCCTAATAGGCTTTCCACAGTTGGTACACAGGGTATCTTTTCTTTCAGATTTTTGCAGCAGCCTCCATATTTGTGAAGCCCAAGAAACCTGGTGGAACTTCTAGTGGCAGTAAAGCACATAGATTCATTTGGATTAGAGCACTCAGTCTATTGAAGTTAAAATATGAAAATTTAAGATTCCAATCCTTAGTCATTCTGCAGCTTCCTTTGTTTTAACAACAAGTCTTCCATTTGATGCAGTTCATGCAACTAAAATATGCATATGATTGGAAGACAGTAACTGATATTCTTTGGAGAGTTTCCGATGTTTTTTGGTTGCATCTTCCAGTTGATGTGCATGTGTAATTAAAACTAGATTGAAGTTGTACATGTGCACACTACTGAGACTGTTTAATGCTTCTGGATTCAGGATTCCCTGTGTAGGTAGTTTATCCATAATAGCAGATCAGGTTGAAAATTAATTTTTAACTCTCTTTGTAGGAATAAAAAAGTATGTTGTCGGCTTAATTATCAAGACCTCATCTGATCCAACATGTGTAGAAGTAAGTGAATTCTCTTTAGGGAAATGGGAAGGGAGGGAAGCGTTACTGATAACTTAACTCTCTTTTTCTCCACTCTAGAAAGAAAAAGTGTATATTGGAAAACTGAATATGATTCTTGTTCAGGTAAACTCTAGCTCCTAGTTTATTTTTAATCTTGCATTAAGAAAATTATACACTTAACAAATCTAACCAGAAAAACTGGTTTTGCATATGGAATGTTTAGAAAGAAAGCTGTACCAACCACATGGATGTTCTATGTACTTTCAGATACTGAAACAGGAATGGCCCAAACACTGGCCAACATTCATAAGTGATATCGTAGGGGCAAGCCGGACAAGTGAGAGTCTTTGCCAGAACAATATGGTGATCCTTAAACTGTTAAGTGAAGAAGTTTTTGACTTCTCCAGTGGACAGATAACGCAAGTGAAAGCCAAGCATTTGAAAGACAGGCAAGTAAAAAAATATTCTGTAATTTTTCACATACTTCTAATGTACATCAAATTTTCAGTTGCTGCTGCACAATTGTTCTCATTGAAGGTTTTTGGTTAGCTATCGTAGTAACTTTTTACATTTTGAGATTCGATTGAGTATTTTGATGATTCCCTTTTTCTTAGTGACACTGTTAAACCTTACCAGACTCATTTAGCAGCTGTGTACACTTCTGCTTTGTGATCAGCTTCTACATTTATATGTATTGTATTGTAGTTCAGCCCTCTTAATTGTGAGCAGGACTGGTGTTCTGTTCCTGTGATTGCAAACGAAAATTTGCACATGGGGAGATATTTGTATAATTTTCATAGAAACTTTTCTCTCTTACTGCAAAAGCAGCATTATTGAAGTGGGTAGTGTAGTTCACTGAATGTGGTGATGCTGAATGTTTAACATCTCTATTTTAATTTTTTTTTAGTATGTGCAATGAATTCTCTCAGATATTTCAACTGTGTCAGTTTGTGATGGTAAGTCTAATTTCAATAACTTTTTTTAAAATAGAGTGGAATTTCATAGGAAGAGAATAAACCAGTTTATATATTGTTCCATTACAGGAAAATTCCCAAAACGCTCCCCTTGTTCATGCAACTTTGGAAACTTTGCTAAGATTCCTTAACTGGATTCCCCTGGGATACATTTTTGAGACCAAGTTAATCAGCACATTAATATACAAGGTAATCGTGTGTGGGGGGGGGGGGGGGGTTGTTTTTTGGTTTTGTTTTTCATTGATGGTTACTAGCAAATAAGATGGAAGTTTTGGTTAACTGAAATTAAAATGCTTAATATGTAATTTGCTTTTTTGCAATATCCCTAATCTTCTTTGTAAAATCTTTTATAGTTTTTAAATGTTCCCATGTTTCGAAACGTCTCTTTGAAGTGCCTCACAGAGATTGCAGGTGTCAGTGTTAGCCAGTATGAGGAACAGTTTGTAACCCTCTTTACGCTGACCATGATGCAGTTGAAACAGGTAACTTTTTTAACTTAGTACAAAATAAACTTTCCTAATTTAAATTGACTTTTTTTTAACAAAATAAATTTAATAGAGGAAGCTTAGCTTATATTTGCCAATACATATTCATTATAGAAAACTAGCAATCTTTTTGCAGCAGACTGTTATACGGTAAGTTTATTTTTAAAGATGTTACTAAGATTTATTCAAAAGTTGTTAAAGGTTCACAAACAAAATACTTCTTAAACTGAAGTTAAGATTTCAAGTACCTATTGGTTACTTGAAGAGTGTCTTTTCAGGCTATTATTATATTCAAGAATTCAAGATCAGGTTAAGACAAACACAACAAAAACATCAGAAAACATGAAAATGCATAGTTGAGATTATCTAAACCACCATTCTTTTTGTCCTACCCTCATTGACTTGACCTTGCAAGTTCACCTAGCTTGTGTTTATATTAAAAAAAATGCATTTGATGGAAGCTTTCATAAAGACTTCAGAAAATACTGCAGACTGTTGTGTAGTAAATTCACTAAATCGTACATCTTCATTGTGTATGTTACATAATATTTTACCTGGTCCTTAAGTTTGTAGCCTCAGGTATGGTAGTTACATGTCTAAACTAAGTCACTCAGAAGGATGCATTTCTGCAGTTGAAACCAGGAATCCCCCTGGTGATTATCCTATATGATACTCTTGGAAGTGTTTTGCTTTTATTGAAATTATGTAAAAGCAGTGTGATTTTCCCCCCCCCCCCCCCGCAGCTCATTAACCTTAAAAGATGGCCTCTCTGTAAGAACATGCTGCACTCTTGTTCAGTCAGTCTATCAATAAGTGAATTTAGATTACTTTTAAGTTTTCAGTCACTGATATATTGATGTGCATTGTTTTCAGTACAGAATTGTCTTCTAGTTTTTAGTTTTATGGTTGGTGTTTGCTAGAAAAAAGATTTAGTGTTTGATAATAAGAGCATAGCAGAAGGAATATACTACCGACCACCTGCCAGGTTGATGATGGTAATAGTTAAATGCTCAGGGAGATTAGAGGCTGTAAAAACAGAAAACTCAATAACAGTGGGGGATTTCAACTATACCCCATACTGACTGAGTGACTGGGTGTATGTCACTCCAGGATGGGATGCAAAAGTAAAATTTCTAGACATCATTAATGATGGCTTCTTGGAGCAGCTTGTCCTGGAACCTACAAAAGGAGAGGCTATTCTTGATTTAGTCCTAAGTGGAGCATAGGTTCTTGTTCGAGTGTTTGCTCATGTCCATTCCATGTGAGGGATGTGTGCATGGTGTGCCCCATTACTGGAGATTTTTCCCTTAGTGGTATCCATGGGACTGGCTCTAGCACCCTCTGGAGCCACGCACACTCATGAGCCAGTATAAGGGGTGCTGCCAGCCACACACTCGCTCAGTTCCTTCTTACCGCTGCTGGAATGACCCCTCTTGCTCCGGCAAGGCTTCTTCCCAATGGTTTTTGGAGTCTAATTCTTAGTTTGTTAGTTAAACATAGTTTTTTGTGTACATAGATTTTGTAGTTCATGTTAGTGATAATAGTATAGATAGTCCCTGTCATTGGACCCTGCACCAAAAATGACAGGAAAAAAAAGACTGAAGGCTATCCTAATGGAAGCCACTCAGACCAGCCACAGAGCCAAGTTGCTCCCATTCTGCACTGAGCATTTTGGCTTCAGTACAAAGCACTCCTCTGGCACCGTTCACCATCTCCGGTGCCAAGGAAGAAGGACAAAAAACAGTGCACCGACAGCGGGAACTCACCGGCGCAGAAAAAAGACAAGCATGGGGAAGACAGCGCAGTTCAACCTGCACTGGGCCACCACTCCACCCTCGGCCCCTTGATGGCACTGTCAACTCCGCCCAGAGCATTGAGTCTGGTGCGGTACCCGCCGCTGAGACTCAGAAACTACCGCAGCACCAGAAACCTTTGCAGTAGTCGAGGATTTACTATCACTCCCGTTCTCCCGTCCCTCCTGACTCAGATGGGACAGTTGCCGGCTCTAATGACTGGGAGCAGGGAGTGTTGAGCTCCTTCTGGGCACCGGGACCCCTCTCACCCTCTAAGGGCAAACCGGCCCTGATCCTGTCGTCACGACCTCCGGTCTGCCACTGGTCCATGGACTCTGCCTCCATACGGTGCCGAGAGAGGTGTACCACTCCAACATAGTCACCGAGGGAGGACTCTTCACCAGAGTCCAAAGGGGAAACCTATGTGCAGCCTAAGAGCCACCACCGGATGCAGGTTCCCCTCATCAGCACCTGGCCAACGGATCCGTGGCAATACTGGAACCTTGGGAGTTGTCCCCCAGTACTGGGTTCTCCCTTCCATCGATCGTACTCTGTGGTCTTGAAGCGGTGGGCTACCACCCCTTCCTGCTTGGCACCGGACTCTGACTCCAGTACCAACCCCGATACCAACGTCCAGGATGTGGCTGTCATGGATGTCATTGAGGAAGCCGCCGCCGCCTCCTCCCCAGACGAAGTCATCTCAGGGCCCAGTAGCTTGCTCCTGCAGGATGACTTCAAGGCCCATCAGGACCTTTTGAAGTGGATAGCAGCTAACATGGGGATGGAAATTGAGACGCTTAAGGAAACATCCCACAGCCTTATTGACACTGTGGCTGCGGCAGCTCCCTCTAGAGTGGCCTTACCCATTAACAAGGCTTTATTGGGATCAGTCAGGGCTCTCTGGCAAACTCTTTGCCCCCCTTCTCTTCTTCCCCTCCCCCCCCATCTCAAAGAGGTTAGAGAAGAAATATGTGCCTGCATGCGGGTTTGAGTACCTATCCTTGGGCATGCACCTCACTCTGGGTTCCCTGGTTGCGTCAGCAGCCAACAAGAGGGCATAGGTAGGGCACAAAAAACCTGGACCTGTTTTGGGGGAGAGATTTATTCAAAGGGTAGCCTTCAACAGTGTATCTCTAACCAGCAAGCTTTGCGGGGGAGATTCAGTTACAATCAGTGGGACTCCCTGGCCAAATTTTAAAACTTTCTGCCTCAAGATTCAAGGCAGAAATTCGCTGCCCTCTTAGAGGAGGGTAAGAATGTGACCAGAACCTCTCTCCCGCTGGCTCTGGACACAGCCAACGCAGCAGCCAGGACAATGGCCTCCGCTGTCACCATGAAGTGTTGCACTTGACTCCAGTCCTCGGGACTTCCTCATGAGGTCCAGCAGTCTATTCAGGACCTCCCTTCTGAAAGCTCCTTACTGTTCTTGGAGCAGACAGACGTGAGGCTTCATGGCCTGAAGGACTCAAGGGCCACCCTCCTGTCCTTGGGCCTCTACGCTCCATCTACTTCAGGCAGCTCTTCAGGCCCCAACAACCACCTTGTTTCTCGGCACCACCTCTGAGACAGGAACCCGCTAAAAGGAAATGGAGAGGTTACAAGCAGCGTCAGCCTCTCCTGTCCACCTCAACCTCCCAGCTGGGGTCTCATAGATGTTCCAGTGGGCTTAAGTAGGCCTTTTGAAGGTGCGTCCAAAGGCACTATACCAGTTCCTGCTTCAGATCCTGCCTCCCCATTATTTTTGGACCATCTGTCCCACTTCACCCTGGCATAGTCCTGCATAACATCGGACCACTGGGTGCTGAATGCAGTGACCATTGGCTATAACCTTCAGTTTTCATCTACCCCGTCCCTCTTCAGAGACCCTTCTCTCGAGCAACTCCTTGCCCATGAGATGTAGTCCCTTCTGGAACTGGGAGCTGTGGAGGAAGTTCCTCAAGACTTGAGAGGGAAGGGGTTTTACTTCTGATATTTCCTAATCCCAAGGGGGTCCTCTGGCCTGTTTTCAACATGCATCGCCTCAACAGGTGTATCAAGAAATTGAGGTTCTGCGTGGCCTGCTTGCCTTCGTTATACCCTCCCTGGATCCAGGGGACTGGTACACTATCCTCAACTTAAAAGATGCATACTTTCTCATTTCTATTTTCTGTGGCCACAGAAGATTTATTTGATTTATTGTGAAACAATGCCAGAACCATTTCATCGCTCTCCCCTTTGGCCTGTCTACAGCCCCACGGGTTTTCACAAAGTATATGGCACTAGTAGTGGCCTTCCTCAGGTGGCGAGGCATCCAGGTCTACCCATACATTATTGACTGGCTGATCAAGGGTCGGTCAGTAGCTCACATGTGGAACAGCATTAGTGTAGTCCAAGCCACCTTCCTAGCACTGGGCCTGTTGATAAACAAGTAAAAGTCAACTTTTATTCCAGTTCAGAGAATAGAGGTTATTGGGGCAGTGCTTCACTTTACCCAAACCAGAGCCTTCCTTCCAGAGGCCTGATTCCAGACAGTTGGATCTGATATCCAAGGTCATGGTCCACCCAATTACGACAGCCTGAGTTTGCCTCAAGCTGCTGGGGCACATGGCAGCATGCACTTAGGTGGTTCAGCATGGAAGGCTGCATCTCAGGCCTCTACAGATGCGGCAGGCATCAGTTTACTCCCGGAACAGACACCACCTGGACTTGGTGCTCGCTGTTCCACCTCTGGTCCTCGCCACTCTGGTCAGGTAGAAAGACCCAAGATCAGTGATGATGGGGGTACCCTCCAGAGGACACGTCAGACTGAGATTGTGGAGGTGGGCTTCCCAACCTAAGGACCTATGGTCCCAGGAAGAACTCTCCCTGCACACAAACAGCAGGGAACTTAGGGCTGTACATTTAGCCGGTCAGGTGTTCCTCCCCCAAATTTTAGGCAAGGTGGTGCAAGTTCTGACAGACCATGACCATGTTCTATATCAACAAACAGGGAGGAGCTTGATTCTCTGCCCTGTGTCAGGAGGCCATCCGCCTATGGGACTTCTGCGTGAAGCATTCCATCCACCTAGAGGCATCAGACCTTTCGGGAGCCTGGAATACACTGGCAGATCG
The DNA here is from genome assembly GCF_013100865.1 of Trachemys scripta elegans. Taxonomy (NCBI): domain Eukaryota; kingdom Metazoa; phylum Chordata; order Testudines; family Emydidae; genus Trachemys; species Trachemys scripta. The sequence goes on from NC_048300.1 coordinate 20,195,797, forward strand.
CCTCAGTAGATGTGGTCTCTTCACCCGGAGATTGCCAGGTTCATCTTCCAGAGGTGGGAGTCTTCCCAGGGGACCAAGCAGAACAGGAAGTGCCATCAGTTTTGCTTGCTGCCCTCTCTGATGCCTTTCTGCTCCCGTGGACAGGGCTCCTGCTCTCTGCTTTTCCCCTGTTCCCTCTGATTGACAAGGTCCTCCTGAAAATGAAGAAGAATAAGGCAAGAGTTATTCTTCTAGCTCCAGTGTGGCCATGTCAGCACTGGTTCGGCACACTGCTGGACCTATCAATAGCATCCCCTCTTCCGCTTCTACTCCACCTGGACCTGATCTCACAAGACCACGGCTGGTTGCTCCACCCGAACCTTGCATTCCTTAACCTAACTGCAGGGGTGTTACTTGGCTGAACCCAGAGGAGCAGGCCTGTTCAGAGCAAGTTCAAAAGGTCTAGGTAGTAGGAAGCCTTCCATTGGACTACCTACCTGGACACACGGAAGTGCTTCTCGCTGTGGGCATCTCAACGACATCTCTGGTTCATTCTTCCCTTCAGTCTGTCTTGGACTACTTAATCCATCTGAAGCAGCAAAGTCTGGCCCTGGCATCGATCAAGGTTGCATTTAGCAGCAATCTCAGCTTTCTGCCTGCCAATGAACGGCGAATCTGCGTTCTCTAATGAGATGACTGTCCGGTTTCTCAAGGGACTGGAGAGATTCCTCCTTGGGATTGATTCCTCCTTGGGACTTAAACCTGATTCTGTCAAGGCTCATGGGCCTTCCTTTCGAACCACTAGTGTTGTGCCCACTACTACTTCTCTCTTGGAAGGTTGCCTCAGCCAGAATGGTCTCTGAAATCAGGGTCCTTGCATCAGAACCACCATACACAGTGTTCTTCAAGGACAAGGTCCAACTGTGCCCCCACCTGGCTTTCCTGCCAAAGGTGGTTTCACAATTCCATACCATCCAGGTTATTTTCCTGCCTGTCTTCTTCCCGAAGCCTTACAAGAACTCTGAGGATCAGCGGTTTCACTCATTGGATGTTAGACATGCCCTTTGCCTTCTATATTGAGAGGACTACATCCTCTTGCAAATCCATGCAACTCTTTGTAGCAGTAGTAGAAGGGATGAAAGGGCTTCCGGTATCAGCCCCAGAGGATGTCATCCTGGATAACCAAATGTATTTGGGCTTGCGACAAGCAGGCCAATGTTACACCTCCTGCCATCCTAACCGGTCACTCCAAGAGAGCTCCAGCCTCTTCAGTGGCATTCCTTGCACAAGTGCCAATCCAAGACATCTGCAAAGCAGCAACTTGGTCATCGGTGGATACCTTTGCATCCCACTATGCCATCACTCAACAGGCTCGAGATGACAGGTTTGGAAGAACAGTGTTGCAGTCAGGATGTCCATGAACTCCAAGCCCACCTTCTGAGGTATTTCTTGTGAGTCACCTATCATGGAATAGACAAGAGCAAGCACTCAAAGAGAACAGTTACTAACTTTCCGTATCTGTTCTTCAAGATGTGTTGGACATGTCAGTTCCATGACCCACTCTGCTACTCCTCTGTCGGAGTTGACTGGCAAGAGAAAACTGAAAGGGTGAGTGGCAGGTGGTGTCCTTATACTGGTGCATGGCTCCAGAGGGTGCTAGAGCCGACCCGACAGATACCACTGAGGGGAAAATATCCAGCAATGGTTTACGTAGCCTGCACACACCTAACATGGAATGAACATGAGCAACACATCCCAAAGAATAACAGTTATGTAAGGTTAGTAACCATTTTATCTGTTCAAGAGGTAAATATAGCTGAACTGCTTGGTAACTAAATGTAACTAGGGCTGTCAAGCGATTTTTTAAAAAAAAAAATTAATCACACGATTAAAAAGATTAATCAATCAAAATTAATTAAAATCATGGTTAAACGGCCAAGTAAAAGTGGTTGGAGAAAAGAAGACATCCTTTAAAAATTGGAAGTCCTTACTAGTGAGTAAAACAAAAAGGAGCATAAATTCTGACAAGTCAAGTGTAAAAGTATAATTAGGCAGATCAAAAAAGAATTTGAAGGACATCTAGCAGAAGACACAAATGAACAGCAAAAATTAAGTACATCAGGAGCAGGAAGCCTGACGAGTCATTGGGGCCTCTGGAAAATAAAGATGCTAAAGGATCACTCAAGGAAGACAGGGCCATTGCACAAAAACTAAATGAATACTTGTATCGGTTTTCACTGCAGAGGATGTGAGGGAGATGCCTGCAACCTAGCCATTCTTTTTCTGTGACAAATCTGAGTGACTGCCCCCAGATTACGGTGTCAGATAGTTTAGGACCAAATTGATAAATTAAACTGTAATAAGTCACCAGGACCAGATGGTATTCACCCAAGAGTTCTGAATGAACTCAAATATGAAATTGAAGAACTCGTAACTGTGATTTGTAACCTATCACATAAATTAGCTTCTACACCAGATGACTAGAGGATAGCTAATGTACGCCAATTTTTATTTATTTATTTATTTAAAAAATGTTCCAGGGGTGATCCTGACAATTACAGTCCAGTAAACCTAACTTCAGTACCAGGTAAATTGGTTGAAACTATAGTAAAGAACAGAATTATCTGACCTATAAACATGATATGTTGGGGAAGAATCAACGTGGTTTTTATAAAGGTAAATCATGCCTCACCAATCTATGAAAAATCTTTGAGGGTGTCAGCAAGCACGTGGGCAAGGGTGATCCAGTTGATACAGTGTACTTAGACTTTAAGAAGGCTCTGACAGGGTCCCACAACAAAGACTCTTAAGCAAATTAAGTAGTCGTGGAATAAGAGGGAAGGTCCTCTCGTGGATCAATAACTGATTATAAGTTAGGAAACAAAGGATATGTTTTCACAGTAGAGAGGTAAATAGTGGGGTTCCCCTAAGGATCTGTACTGGGACCTGTGCTGTTCAACATATTCATAAATGATCTTGAAAAAGGGGTGAACAGTGAGGTGGCAAAGTTTGCAGACGATATTAAATTACTCAAGGTAGCTAAGTCAAAAGCTGACTGAGAAACGGATCTCTCAGAACTGGGTGTCCAGGCAACAAAATAGCAGATAAAATTCACTGTTGATTAGTGCAAACTAATGCACATTGGAAAAAATAATCCTAACTATATAGACAAAAGGACAGGGTGTAAAGTGGTTGTTACTACTCAAAAAAAAAAAAAAAAAAATCATAGTCATCGTGCATAGTTCTTTGATCTGCAGTGGCATCAAAAAAGTGAACTATGTTAGGGGCCATTAAGAAAGGGATAGATAATAAAACAGACATAGCATAATGCCAAAATATAAATCCATGGTATGCTCACCTTGAGTACTGCGTGCACTTCTGGTTTCCCCATCTCAGAAAAGATATTTTAGAATTGGAAGAGGTATCAAGAAGGGCAGCAAAAATAAGTGGTATGGAACAACTTCCATACAAGGTTAAAAAGACCGGGACTGGTCAGTTTATAAAAAAGACAACTAGTAGGGGATATGATAGAGGTCCATAAAATCACGAATGGTATGGAACAAGTGAATAGGGTAAATATTATTTATCCCGTCATATAACACGAGAATTCAGGGGTCACCCAAGGAGATTAATAGGCAGCAGGTTTAAAACAAACATACGAAAGTAGTACTTCACACAGTCAATCAGGGAATGTTATGAAGGCCAAAAGCACAACGGGGTTCAAAAAAAAGTTAGCTAAGTTCATGGACGATAGGTCACTCAATGGCTATTAGCCAAGATGGTGAGGTACACAACCTGATTCTCTGGCTATCCCTAAATCTCTGACTGCCAGAAGCTGGGACTGGACAACAGGGATAGGATCACTCGAAATTGCCCTCTTCTGTTAATTCCCTCTGAAGCATCTGGCACTGGCCACTGACACAGACAGGATACTAGGCTAGATGGCCCATTGGGCTGACCCAGCATGATTTATGTGAATCATGGCAAATTTAAGTTGGTTGGTGACCTTTAGTGCTGACTGTGATTTTTTTTATGAAGATCACAATGTTCCTGAGTGGTTCCTTTCCCCCCCCCCCTCCCCCCGCCCTCCTCAGGTAACAAAAATTTACAGCTTTCACTGCAACTTAATAGTTTTTTGTCAGGAAATTTCCTGAAGTTTCTTTATGTATAAAAATTGCTCTGGCTGAGCTTGCAAGCTGTTTGGACTAAATAACTTGTTCCTCCCTGGCCCCAAACCATTTCGTGATTTTTCTCCCACAGTGTGGGAGGAAAACCAACATGAGGACAGTAATGGATCTAGAATTTTGCAGTGTAGTGTGCAAATTGGTTTTGAGACAGTGAAGCAGTTGAAGTGTGTGTGGAATATAGCATTCATACTGACAAAAATCTTTGAGATCAAAGTTGACTTCCAAAGCAGATATTTGCTTTTTCTAGCAATCTGTTCATGTTATAGGTCAACTCTTGATGAATAAAGGTCTTGTAGTGACCTTAAACCAACTTTGGTGGTGATGTTAACAATTTGTTTCAACCTTGGTGTAGATTTACTGTACTACTAAAATGCATTTTTGAACAAAGTAGTACTGTATCTTCTACTGTTTCGGCATTCAATGCCTGTTTAAATGAATAGTTTACGTGGATTTTGCTAGGATAAAATCTGGCTTTGATAAAAAGGGATGGAACTCAAGGTTGTAGTTTACCCAATCTAGGGAGGGAAAAGAATGGTTTGAAATTAAATACATCCCATGTCATGTATTTAATTATAGTTATTCCTCAAACACAGGCATAAACTTCATCCAAAATGGAAAACTATAAGTGTATTTGCTCTAGGATATCAAAACACTTTTACCAATATACTTGCTTTTTCAGCATCTAAACTACTACAAGCTTGAGCCAGACTTATCCAAATGAGCCTAGAGCATTTTTGATGCCAAGTTGGCTGGACTTGGTGCAGGAAGTGCAGGAGTCAATTCTAAAAACAACACTTTGTTTTCAGTGGTTCTGTCTTCCGTGACTTTATGTCCACAATTAACAATCATCCTGATGCAGCAAATTATGCTCAACCTCTTTCACAAATATAGGCTATGGGTTTGAATTTTGGATCTTCAATTTTAAGTGTTGGAAGACAAGAAATGAACTAAATTATGTCATCAGTATTCAGTTTATTTCCTCTGTTGTGTAGACTCAACCCATGACCTTGTATTTGAGACAGTCATGTTGGCAAAGTAATGGAAAAGGTTCCTTATCTTTGATTCGGTTCTTGGTTTGTTTTTGTTTTGTTTTTTGTGATAGTGATAGTTCTTAGAGCAGGGGTGGGCAAACTACGACCCGGAGGCCACATCCGGCCCTCCAGACGGTTTAAACCAGCTGCTCGAGCTCCTGCTGGGGAGTAGGGTTTGGGGCTTGCCCTGCTCCAGCCAGAGAGCGGGGTCGGAGGCCATTCCACGTGCGTAAGCGGAGGCTCCCGGAAGCAGCAGCATGTTCCCCCTCCAGCTCCTATGCTTAGGGGCAGCCAGGGGGCTGTGCGCAGTGCCTCCCCCCCCCAAGCGCACCCCTCTCCCCCCGCAGCTCCCATTGGCCGGAAACTGCGGCTAATAGGAGCCGCAGGGGTGGTGCCTGCTGATGGGGCAGCATGCAGAGCTGCCTGGCCGCACCTCCACATAGGAGCCGCAGGGGGACTTGCTGCTGCTTCCAGGAGCTGCTTCAGGTAAGCACCTCTTGGAGCCTGCACCCCTGACCCCCTCCCTTGCCGCAACCCAGAGGCGTCCTCCTACCCCCCCGCACTCTGAACTCCTTTTTTCTGGCCCCACCCCAGAGCCCGTACCCCAGTCAGAGCCCTCTCTCCCTCCCGCACCCCAACCCCAATTTCATGAGCATACATGGCCCACCATACAATTTTCATACCAAGATGTGGCCCTCAGGCCAAAAAGTTTGCCCACCCCTGTCTTAAAGCGAGACAGATTTCCACTGAGGATGTGACAATAGTGTCAGCCTGTAATCTGACAAGTCTCTCAGATCTTTTCCAGTTGCTTTAAGTACAGTGCCGCTCTGATGAGAAGTGTTCCTTTTATTATACGAATGCTGCTATTTTAATCAAAGTAATCCTCATGCTCAGTGTGAAATCGAACATGGTAGTTGGATGTGAATGTAGTAGCAGTCTTCCTGAGTTTCTTGGAGTGTCAGTGAAAATCTGGGGCACCACTTGTTTCAACCAATCATTCACCAAGCAGCTGCTGGTTGCCTTATTTCCATAATGTGCATTAGGTTGATCAAGTTTATTACTTTCTCAAGCTCAAATAGTATGCTATGCACCCAGGTATATCTTTGTACCTAAGTTTGATTGTACGTAAAGTTCACCTCTCATTTTCTGAACAATATCCTTGTCATATTTTTATCTGCATCTTTGGATGGCATTTTCAGCAACTTGAATATTTTATATTTTTATGAACAGATCTTCCTTGTATGAATGCTTGTAGTCCTTTTTAGGTCATCTTTCATAAATGTAAATGACTACATGAGTTTTTCTCTTAATTTTTCTCTGTTAGTTCACTTGCAGCATCTAGTGGACCTGCAAGTTTTAAAGCATCTGAAAACATATGGCTAGTGTTTTAAACAGGATTTTTCGCAATCCTAATGTGGCTCCCATTGAAAAAAAAATAAGAATTACACCCTTTTAGGCTAAATTCAGACATGTCAGAGTTCTGAGTATTACTCTTTGTTTAGTTTGGCAGCTGGTGTTCTGTTCTTCCATGCTCCTGTTAGGTGCTTTTACTTCTTACTACTTAAATTTGCCTGGCTTAGTGAGTTGTTGTTCACTTTATGAACCAATTGAATGCCAAATTTGTGGTACGTTAAAATACTTAATCCCGTTTTAGTACCACATTATACCATTGCTGAATTTGGCCCAGACACTTCCATTTGAATTCCTTCTACTATTCTAAGACTTCATTTGACTGAATTAGTTTTGTGTTTTATAAAGATCAACAATATTAGAACCGAACTAATTTAAATTTTAACACCAAAATATAATCTTGGCAGCAGATTAGAGATTTAGATTCCCCCGCTCCTCTGAAACACTTAAATTAATGTCAACACTGTTGTCTTAAGGCAGTCATCAAATGTAACACATTGAGATTATTTTTATTTATGTTGTGGGTAGCTAGGCACTATATAGCATATTAAAGATTAATGGAATTCATTCACATTTCTTGGGACCTTTCCATACATATATAACTGTGTGCTTTTGGTGGGGGTGGAGGGGAGAAGCATTTGCAGGGTGGTTGTGAGGAGGGGAATGCAGTGAATAGCAGAAATGTTTTTTCCTAAAAAGGACAAAACATTTGTTAATTAAAAACATCCAAATGTTCCCTGGCTTCTACAGGTAATATTGCACCTTTTTGGTGTGATCCGTACTATACATAAATTTAAAAACTGCTGACCTAGAAAATTCATTCCTGTTTTATTAGATGCTTCCTTTAAACACCAATATTCGACTTGCATACTCCAATGGAAAAGATGATGAACAGAACTTCATTCAGAATCTCAGCTTGTTTCTCTGCACATTTCTCAAGGAACATGGTCAGCTTATAGAAAAGAGATTAAATCTGAGGGAAACCTTAATGGAGGTAAGTTCTATAGTGGCAGTTAACGTAGTTTGTATGTCCTTGTGCTGGATGAGTACCTCAAATGATGTGTCCCTAGTGCAGTTACTTGAACTAAATCTGTAGCACTCACCACAAAAGAAAAGCAGTTAGAGAAGTAAGTCCTTGGGTTTCCTTCCCATAACTAACATACTTAAACCCCTGATTAAGACACATTAAAGATATTTCACTTGGTAACACCTGCGAATTGCACTTTTATATGCAATGACCTTACATTATTTATATCACGATGCCCAAAGACTGCAGTCATGATCAGGGTCCATTTGTGCTATATGCTGTACAAATATATAGGAAGATACAGTTCCTGCTACTAAAGAATTACATGGTAAAACTTGAAAGCTGTGTGAGAGAGGGGTGTATGTATATGTAATATAACATTTGGCTTTTGACTTAAACTATCCTAGTGTCTTCTCTGTATTTATCATAACCACTGTAAAGTGATCCGTTTCAAACTTTCAGTATTAAACTAAGCAACCTAATCACAGAGGGCAGTATCCCATCATTATGTAATAACAGAGATATACATTGCAGTAATACATGCCATTGGGGTAATCTTTAGCGGTTAAAAGTGGCAGAACGCTAAGCCCTATTTACCATGCACTCTTGGTGACTATATTTGCATTGCAGTAGCACCTAGGGTATGTCTACACTGCATTTACACACTTGTGGCTGGTCCGTGCCTGTTGGCTCGGGCTAAGGGATCACTTAATTGCGGTGTAGACATTTGGCCTGGGGCTGCAGCCTCAGCTCTAGGACCATTCCACCTTGCAGAGTCCTAGAGCCCAGGCTGAATGTCTACACTGCAATTAAACAGCCCCGCAAGCCCCAGCCTGAGTCAGCCGGCACAGGCCAGCCATGGGTGTTTAATTGCCATGTAGACATATCCCTAGAGGTTGCAGTTAGAGATCAAGGCCTCATTATGCTAAATGCTGTACGTATGTAGTAGTAATCAAAGCTTAAAGTATTTCTACAATTCTGCTCCCTTTTCCTAGTTGCTACTGCATCCCTTTTTCCTCCTAGTCATGAAATAAAACTAGGAGCAGTGCAATGAAATGGAATAAAAGAAAATTTCAGTTGCAGTTGAGTAGGGTGTGAAACTGAAACCCTGGAAGATTTTATCAAACACTTAAAGGGCAAGCTATCTAAGCAGCAAGTATAGAACAGTTACAGTTGAGTCCCCTGAGTCTGTATTTGTAATGTAGACAGGTCCTTAGACTGGGGAATAATCTTGCAACAGAATTGTTAGCCCCATTTTTTCAATCATTTAAAACTGAACTGGGCAAGGTACTCATGAATATTTTGCAGAAAACTGTTCCGCACCATCAGAAGGATTAGAACAGTGGTTCTCAATTTGTTTTGGCCCATGGCCCACAAGAAACTTAAAGATGATTGTAGGATTTGAGTCATAGGATAGGTATCTTTAGTTGTGTGTTGCAAATCAGGGTTGTGCTGGGTGTCAGCTGTTCTGTGTTGCTGCTGCTGCTTCTGCCTCTCTCCTGCTCGGCCCTTTAAATAACTAAGTACATCTCTACCTCGATATAACGCTGTCCCTTGGGAGCCAAAAAATCTTACCGTGTTATAGGTGAAACCACGTTATATTGAACTTGCTTTGATCCACCGGAGTGCGCAGCCGTTCCCTCCCTCCCCCCCCCCCCCACACACACACACCTTAGTTATTTTTAGCACCACGGTGGATGCATATTAGCTGACATGGGTCTCCTACTACTTCGACTGTTGTCCCACGTTGTAGTGTGGTGGCCTTTTGAAATCTCCCTCAGGGCATTGCTTCTGGAAGCTGAACTAAGTACTCTGATCAGGGTCCAGAATATTGCAGCTGACAATGCTAGTGGGGGACACAGGGCAGACAGTGCAAAGTATCTTAAACTGATTCAGCATAGCTAGCATGAATACGCTGAATTGTTGTTAAATTGCTTCAGTACAGTGAGTTTAGTTGTAAAAGGTTCAAATCGTTAGTAATGACAAGGCCTCTCTTTGTGGTGGCTTTCGTAGCACAGTTTCTTCATTCTGACTTCCTAGTTCTGTCAGGTGCAACTGGTAAGACTATATAGATTTTGTTTTCTGCTTTAGAAAAAAAATCAGTATTCTGAGAGTCCAGGGCCCAGATTTTTGAAGGTATTTAGGTGTTGCTTGGTCATCAAGTGTTGATGGGATTTAGACTAAGTGCCTAAATCCCTGTTGAAAATGAGATTTAGGCTCTTAAATCAGGTGTTGCAACAATGAGCCGGCAAAGTCTGAATACCTTTTAAAAATGTGGACCTAAGTCCCTGGGATGCTTATAAAACACTTCAAATCCTATGCAGCTGCTTCAACTGGTTTTACAAAAGTTCTAAAAACTGGCAGAAGACTATGCTGTTGGAGTTTTAAGAACTGATTTATTCTTCAAGTGCTTGTTCATGTATTTTCCATGCTAGGTATGTGCATGCTGTGTGCACTGTTGCTGGAGATCTTTCCCTTAGTGGTATCTGTAGGGCTGGCTCTAATGCCCTCTAGAGTTGCACACGCATGCATTGGGATAAGGGGCGCCACCGGCTCCACATCCTCTTGATTCCTTCTTACCACCCATGATGGTTGCTGGAACGATCCTTTTTGCTGCGGCAAGTGGTTTGGACTTTTCTCCATTTATTCTTAGTGTAGATAGTCCTTAGAGTTAGCATATATAGTAGTGTAAATAGTTGTCTCTGTCATCAAGGGACTTTTTGTCCCAGAGGCTGGACATGCCCTGGTCCCTGGGCTTCAAACTCTGTTCCTCTTGCGGCAAGCCAATGTGAGGTGAGTGACCTGCACTTTAGCTGTAGTGTCTGGAGGAGTCTCGCATTAAAGATAAGTGCCAGATCTGCAGGGACTTCAGCCCTTGCACTGGAAAAAACTGTTCTTCAGCTGAATGTCCTTCTCTTGGAGATGGCCCTGAGACCAGTCTCGAAACCAAGCTGTTCCACATCGATGCTGAGCACTCCCTCAGCACAGTGCTCTTCCTGCCACCATTCTTCATCTCCGGTGCTGAGGAAGAAGCATAAGAAACAGCTCAGTGAGACCCATGCCAGGTCACTTATCCTCACCGAGCCACTGATGGCCTGCCAACTCCACGTAGAGCGCCTAGTCTGGTTCGGGACCCACCATAGGCTCCTGGAAGCAGCCATGGTGCTTAGGTGTCAGCTGCCTCCTTCGACACCGGAGGCGTTCCAAGTGACGAAGGACCTGTCTCCCCCAATTCCGCCAACCCCACAAGGATCTCCGGCAGCCAAGACAGCTGGGGACAGGAGAGAGCAGGAAGCGCCAAGCTCCTTGCCGGCACCGACCACCACAGCACTGTCTAGGAGCAAGACTTCCATGATCCTGGCACAGTGGTCACTGATCCACAGGCTTTTTAAAGGTGCATCAGGGCATTACACCAGTCTGAGTTCCAGATTCGTCCCCTGTCTTGTTGTTGGACCATCTTGTTGCCCTTCAGCCAAGTATGGTCATAGATAACATCGGACTGTTGGGTCCTCTGTTCAGTAACAGTTGGTTACACTCTCCAGTTTGTATCTACCCCTCCCTCCCATCCCCCACCCTGGTCCCTCTTCGGGGCCCTTCTCACCAGCAATTCCTCGCCGGGGAGATGCAATCTCTACTACTTGTGGGGGGCCTGCAGTCCGTTGGGGGGAGTAGCCCCTTCCCCTCTGGGTCTGTGGGCACCCAATCCGCCTCACTACGTCTCTGGGAGGCCACCTGGCGTGGGAAATCAGCGGGGCGATGGGAGACATGAGCGCAGGTCTGTGATCAGGGCCGAACGACAAACACATAGCCCAGCCCCTGGTCAGGGTGGGGCAGCAAAGAGTCTCTGGCTCAGGCCTGTGCTTGGGCTGGGTAGCCAAATAATCTGTTGGCCCAGGCCCTTAAATCAGGGCGAGGCAGTAGAGAGTCTGTGGGCTCAGGCCTGCACTCAGGCTGAGCCGCAAAACAGTCGGGCCTCCTAGCTCTGGTGGAGAACTGACAAGCACAGGCTTCTTGCCTCAGAGAGGGGGAGACTGCCACCCATGGGTTGGAGTGGCAGGGGGGACTCAGGCCCACCCACTCCACTGCACCCCGGCCCAGAGCCCTAGCAGAGGCAGAACAGTCTGCCACTGAGTCAGCGGGGATCCTAATCGTAACACACTGACTCACTTGCTGTCAGCACTGCAGTCAGACAGGGGTTGGCTACCCCTGGGTCACTTCCTAACTCCCCCTCAGGGTGTACCTGTCTCTGTAGAGGGTCGTCGGGAAAGAGGGCCTCTGTCAGGGCTGGCATCTCCTCCGTGTTCAGGTCTGTAAATGGTCCTGGCCAGTCCTCCTCTTCCTTGGGGTCTGTGGCAGCCTCCCAACTCAGGAGCTTGCAGGAGGCATCTGGCTCCTCTGGGGCCCCATCTGAGTTCTCCAGCCCACCTTTTATACTTCCTGTCCCACCCACTGACTTCCGGTGGGAGGGTTGAGCATGTCGTGGCTCCGCCCACCAAAGTTCAGTGAGGGACCCCTCCCCCTCTGGGTCTGTGGGCAGCCGGTCTGCTTCACTACAGGGCCAGAGAGGAAGTTCCTTTCTAATCTTGAAGGCCAAAGGGGGCCTAAGGCCCTTCTTGAACCTGCGTCACCTTAACAGATATCTCAAGAAACTAAAGTTCTGCATGGTCTCTCTGACCTCCATCATATCCTCCCTAGATCCAGGAGACTGGTACACCTCCCTCAATTTAATGGAGCTTACTTTCACATCTCTATCTTCCACAGTCACCAAAGATTTCTCAGGTTTGTACGGGGTCAAAGCCACTATCAATTCACTGCTTTCCCCTTTAGTCTATCGGCAGCCCCACAGTTCTTCACGAAGTGTATGACAGTAGTAGCAGCCTTCCTCATGCACCATGTGCAAGTCTATTCGTGCCTTGATGGCTGGCTGATCAAAAGTTAGTTGCATGATCAGGTACGGCACAGCATCAGTACAGTCCGGGCCACCTTCTGGTCACTGGGCCTGCTGATTAAACAAGCAAAAGTCAACTCTTGTCCCAGCTCAGAGAATAGAGTTAAACGGGGCAGTGCTTGACTCAACCCCAGCAGAATCTTCCTTCTGGAGGCCCAATTCCAAACTTATGTCGGACCTGATGTCCAACATCACATTCCACCAATAAGGACTGTTCAGGTCTACCTCAAACTATTGGGACACATGGCAGCATGTACTTACCTGGTACAGTATGCAAGGCTGCGCCTCCAACTCCTCCAGATGTGGCTGACATAAGTCTACTCCTTGAGTAGACACCATTTAGACTCACTGTCTCACCTACAGTCCTCGTTTCCCTGACCTAGTGGAGAGACCCAAAATCTGTAATGTTAGGGAGTACCCTTTGCTGATCCTCAACTGTCTGTAGCCTTAACCTCAGTTAAACCTAGGGTGGGGAGCCCACCTCAACAATTTCAGGACCCAGGGCCTCTGGTCCAAAGAAGAACTCTCCCTACATATAAATGTCTGGGAACTCAGGGCTTAGCTTGCCACAAGTTCATTCCCCAGACCTCAAGGAAAGTGGTGTCGGTCCTGACAGACAACATCACATCCATGTTTTACATCAACAAGCAGGAAGGTGCTTGATCTTCAGCCTGAAATGTACTGGCGGATCGCATCAGCAGAGCTTTTTTTCTCTCACCATGAGTGGTCTTTTTTCACCTGGAAGTCGTCAGGATCATCTTCCAGAGATAAGAGCCTCCCCAGTTGGGACTATTTGCTACCAGGCAGAAAAGGAAATGCCATCTGTACTGCTCGCTGTGCAGGCTCCCTCCCCAATGCCTTCCTGCTCTCGTGCGCAGGCCATCTACTATACAGACCTTTTCTCCAATCCCCTTGGTTCACAATGTTTTCCTAGAAATCAAATGAGACAAGGGAAGGGTTATCCTGATAGGATGCTGGCATTGATTTGGCATGCCTCTGGACCTCTCGGTGGCAGCACCACTCATGCTCCCACTCTGCCTGGACTTGATCTCACAAGACCATGGCAGGTTGCTTCACCTGAAACTTGCCTTACTGCACCTGACTGCATGGATGCTGAACCCCAAGGAACAGGGCTACCTACTTGGCCAAGTATAAATGTTTCTCTTGTTGGTCCTCCGAATAGAATCTCTCTCCATTCTGATCTTCTCTGCAGTCTGTCTTGGACTATTTGCTCCACCTAAAGCAGCAAGGTCTGGCTCTCTCATCTATTAAGGTTAATTCATTTCAGCCTTCCACCCACCAGTGAATGGCAGATCGGTGTTCTCCCACAAGATGACGGTCTATTTTCTCAAGGGATTGGAAAGACACTATTCTCAGGGTTGCAAACCAACCCCTCCCCCACCATGGAACTTAAACTTGGTCCTGTTGTGGCTCACGGTGTCCCCCCTTGAATTGTTAGCATCGTGCTCCAAAGCTCACTTTCCTGCTGGCTGTCCTCTCGGCCAGCAGGGTCTCTGAAATCAAAGTCCTTACGTCGCAACCATCTTAAATGGCGTTCTTCACTGACAAGTTCCAACTGCACCCCCATTCAGCCTTTCTACCAAAGATGATGTCACAAATCCATAACAATCAGGTCATTTTTCTACCTGTCTTCCCAAAACCTAACAAATCAACTAAGGAACATTGGCTTTGTACATTGGACCTTAGGCAGGCCCTCGCCTTTTTTTATTGAAAGGAGTAAGCCCTTCCACAAATCCAAACAACTCTGTAGCAATAGCGGAAAGGCTGAGAGGATTACCTGTGTTACCGCAAAGAATCTCATCCTGACTAACCACGTGTATTCGGGCTTGCTATGAGCAGGCGAACATCCTGCTTCCGGCCATTGTGACTGCTTATTCCACAATAGCCCAGGCTTCAGCAGCAGCATTTCTCGCACAGGTACAAGTCCAGGACATCAGCAGAGCCATGATCTGGTTGTTGGGTCGTACCTTCGACCCAACAGGCACAAGACGATGCCAGTTTCGGCAGATCAGTGGTACAGTCAGTATGTCCACGAACTCTGAGCCCACCTCCTGGGGTACTGTTTCTGAGTCGCCTAGCATGGAATGGACATGAGCAAGCTCTCAAAGAAGAAAAATGGTTACTAACCTTTTGTAACTGTTGTTCTTTGGGATGTGTTGCCGTGACCATTCCATGACCCACCCTCCTATGTCTGTCAGAGTTACCAGCAAAAAGGAACTGAGATGGTGCGGGGCTGGCAGCGCCTCTTATACCCGCACATATCCGCGTGACACCAGAGGGCGCTAGATCCAGCCCTATGGATACCATTAAGGGAAATATCTCTGGCAACAGTGCATGCAGCACGCACACGCCTAGCATGGAATGGACGTAAGTAACACATCTCTAAGAACAAGTTACGGGAAGGTTAGTAAATGTTCTTTGCCAATGTGAAGGCAAACATATAGTAGTAGTTCAACTAGTCTTTCCATTGCTACCCCATATTGTATCAAGGACCTTTTGAAATCTCTCAGTTCATTGCTTGTGGGAGCTATGCAAGGTTCTGTGCTACTCAGGTGGCATTGCAAATGAAACTATTTAGAACTGTGTTCATGTCGTTTTGAAACTGATTTGATGTAACTGTTGTGAACACGTTGCATTGTCTTAAATCAGTTCAGTTATGGATCACTTGATTCTCCTAGCATGCACAGCCTATGGGGACTACATCTAAAGATATTTCACTCCTTCCAGCTGATCTTGTCCACAGTTGGCTGGTGATACGGGATGTTGGGATCAGCTGAAGGGGAAGATTAGCCAAGAGAGCATTGAATGTTGGAGCGTGTAGCCCCAACTCATGATTCTATATCAGAAATATACCAAATAGATTCCTTTTAATGTTTTGGTGTGCATATTGGTCAGCACCATTGCAGTAAAGAGAAAAAGGAAGTTATAAATAAATAACTTTTATTTCCCTTCATGTGTCCTGATAGAAATTTTCATTGAGTGCAAATGAGGAATGTCTGCCTTTCCTCTGTCAGCAGTTTAAACATCTACCTTCTGTTAGCAGCAAAAGATGATGCACTCAACAAAGACTTCTTCAAAATGCTGAGCTCCACAACACTATGGTAGTGGTAATCTTGAGTAGCCAGATATTGGTATTGTCCTGCTGACAAACACCTTGCTTTAGGAGACTGTAAAACCACACTGTCTTGCAGAAACTGAAGAGATGGTTATCTTGATTAATCAAGAATTATACATGGAGATTCAATTATTTTGAGAAATTGTCACCTTTTAATCAGGTTATTGTAACTTTTCAAAAGTATAGGTGCATATGTTGGAAAAGTTCCCTGTGGTCATAGTCATGGCAGTTGATCATTTCTTGGGATGCTGACCTTTTAATTGTAATTATAACATATTGATTCATTTTGTTTCTAAACGTTATGGCAAAGATATATAAAAAATAAAGCTTTTCACTAAAACTATTCGGATAAATAAATCTTCAGCATCAAGGTATTATCCACAGAAAATACTGATTGACCAATAACTCAATTTTGTGTAAATCACATTTCTGTAGGCTCTTCATTATATGTTGCTGGTGTCAGAAGTCGAAGAAACTGAAATTTTTAAGATTTGTCTTGAATACTGGAATCATTTGGCTGCTGAACTGTATAGAGAGAGTCCATTTTCAACATCTGCTTCTCCATTGCTTTCGGGAAGTCAACATTTTGATGTTCCTCCCAGGAGACAGCTTTATCTGCCTGTTCTGTCAAAGGTAATGTTGGGGGAATTCATGTTTAATTGAATGCACCATAAGTAGGACTCCGTGTTGGTCACGGATACTGTGACTTTTGCGGCGGCCAGTGTGGCTAACCCTAGGGCTGCCCAAGCAGCTATCTCTGGGGCCAGCCACACGGGCTGCTGCTCAGACAGCCCAGGGCAGCGGTCCCGGGGCGGCCAGAGCAGCTGCTGCTTGGCAGACCCCGGCACTGGTCCCAGGGTGGCCAGAGCAGCTGTTGCTCAGCAGACCCTAGCAGCTGGTGCTGATGCACCCCCCCAGCAGTAAATTCCCCCCCCCCCCCCTAAGATTTAATCAGGGGTATTTATAGTATAAGTCATGGACAGGTCACGGGCAATAAACAAAAATTCTTTGCCCGTGACCTGTCTGATTTTTACTAAAAATACCTGTGACTAAATCATAGCCTTAGCCATAAGTTTACATACGTCCTTGTAGAAAAGGAAATCTGTACTTTGTATGACCAGTGCCTCAGTATAAGGGAATGTTTCTGACAACATTCGATTTTGGCTGGTGACTAGTTACTCCACCCCTTGAGCTATTAAATTGTGGCACACCTATATCTTGTTTGATACCTTGTGCATTAATACTTCAGAGTACATAGAGGGACACTACTCATTAGTTCAGTGGTCCCCAACCTTTTTCATCTGGCGGGTGCCAGACAACGAGCATCAGAGGACCGTGGCGGTGGACGAGCATCCGCCAAAATGCCGCCGACAAGCGGCAACGTCAATAGGCGCCACCGCCAAAATGCCGCCGACATTGTCAGCGACATTTTGGCGGATGCTCGTCCGCTGGCCAGTACGCTGGCACATTTAGACACCCCGGCGGGCGCCATGGCACCTGCGGGCACCGCATTGAGGACCCCTGCATTAGTTAGTCCATGCATCTAAACTTTTGTCAGTGGTAAAAATCACATAACCTCATTGCCCATATTTAATACAAACTAAATGGAAAAATTTGAATAAACATCTTGATTGAATGTGCCTTAAATAACTTAATGCAACATTAATGTTGATATCTTCCGATATCTCAGAAGTTTGGAAATTGAATTTTAACTTTCCAATACATTTTTTGGTCTGTTGGTGTGAGAGATGCCCAGTAGGCATGTCAAGTCCTCTAAGATTATCCTTGTCTGCTGGTTTAAGTCTCAAACACGTGGGGCCCGCGGGGTTCTTTTGTGCAGCCCGCTAAGCTCTACCCGTCTGCAGCCCCTCTACCTACCCTGTGGCGCCACGAGCCCCGCACCACTCCCTGAAGCGGCTGGATCTATGTCCCTGCAGCCCCAGGTGGGGGGGGGGGATGGAGGGGGAGTAGAGGACTCCGTGCTCTTGCTTCCAGGCACTGCCCCCCGCAGTTGGCCAGGAACGGGGAACTGCGGCCAGTGGGAGCATTGGGGGAGGTACCTGGAGGAGCAAGAGCAGCACATGGTGGCGCCGTCATCTTCCACCCCCCGCTCCCCTTCCCCCAGGACTCCGGCCGCTTCCTGGAGCGTGGCCAGGGCAGGCAGGCAGGGAGCCTGCCCTGGCCATGGTGCTGTCACCCTGCAGCCGCTCTAGGTAAGTGGGGCCGGAACCCGCACCCCAACTTCCTGTCCGGAGCCCCCTGCCACATCCCACACCCTCCTGCACCCCAGCTCCCTGTCCTGAGCCCCCTGCTGCACCCTGTACCCCGACCCCCGCCGCACCCCTCCTGCATCCCACACCCCAACTCCCTGCCCTGAGCCCCCTGCCGTACCCTGCACACCTCCTGCATGTCAACTTCCTGCCCTGAGCCCCCATCACACCCCGCACCCCTCCTGTGCCCCCTGGGGGCAGGGAGGGGGCAGAGTTGGGGTGAGGACTTCAGGGAAGGGGTTGAATGGGGGTGGGGCAGGGGCAGGCCCTCATGGAAGGGGTGGAGTGGGGGCGGGGCTGGGGGCAGCAAGGGGTGGGTGTCAGTGATGCAGCCCTCGGGCCAATGCACTAATCCTCATGCAGCTCTCATGGTCATTTGAGTTTGAGACCTCTGGTTTAAAGCATATATTTTGAAGTCCTGTTTGTATTTTGGTTAAAGTGTGTATGTGCTCTGCATTTCAAGGCCAAAATGTAGTCCTTATCTTAGTGAAAAGAGGAACCGTCAGTGGAAGAGACTATCTTTTGATTGCGTTATGCTGCCTTCCTTTTAGAACATTGTTTTTGGCATTCTTTGGAGTTAAAATAACTCCATTAGTAACTTCTTTTGTAACTAGACAAAAGTGTCTGTCTAAGGCTAAACCTATTGGAGACCATAAAGTCTTCTTTTTTTACTCTCCTAACAAATAAGTGCTTTGAAATATTTGACTGGTCAATTGACCATTACTCTTGAACTAGTCAAATGCCCAACCCTAAATTTGTTTTAATCTAAAACTGTTGATTCTTTGGTAAACATAGGTCCGGTTGTTAATGGTTAGCCGAATGGCTAAACCAGAAGAAGTGCTGGTTGTGGAAAATGATCAGGGGGAAGTCGTACGAGAATTCATGAAGGATACAGATTCCATAAACTTGTACAAGAATATGAGGGAGACTCTGGGTAAGTTAATGACTTATCTGACCTTATAAATATACACCAACAAAATATGAAATCCTTTGACTAAATGCTAGCTTACAATCTAATTTAGATAGAAAATGCAAGGAAGAATAACTACTGATCAGGATAAGTGGGGGAAGAAGGTATGAGGGAGAGGAATGCAAGAATGGGGAATGGAGTGCTACTCTAGGAAGACTATCCCCCGAGAAGTTGACTTAATTTTTGGAGTTTTTTCCTTGTCTTTTGTTTCTCTTGAAGTTTATCTATTAATTTATTATGGTCAGATGCAAACATTTTAAATAAGTAGCACCAGAAAAAAAGTTGTTAGTAAGTTAATGGAAAAATAAATGTATATAGGAGGGGGAAGAATCTTAGAGGCATTATCTATCTTAAAGGCATTTAATCATTAGGACCAAGCTCTGCAGTTAAAGCTCATTGGTAAAGGAAACTAAGGTCTTGTTTACATTACAGAATTTTGTTGGCAAAAGGCAGTTTTTGCAAACAAAATAGTGGAGATGTACACACTACAAAGCTACTTTTGGCAGCAAAACTCTCATTGTGTTGCCGACAAAATAAATCCAACTCGACGAGAGGCATAAAGTTTTTTGTGGCAAAATTAAAGTGACAATCTGTAGAGGCTGCCATTCATTCTAGCAATATAAATGGCTTCCCTCAGTATCCCACAGTGCCCACCGTGACTGCTCTGCTCGCTGTTTTGAACTCTGGTGCCCTGTAGGCATTCACCCTTCCACTTTCAGAAGTTCTGGGAACCTTTGACATTCCTCAGCATTGAGTATGGTTGCCAGGCGTCCGGTTTTTGACTGGAACGCATGGTCGAAAAGGGACCCTGGCAACTCCAGTCAGCACCACTGACCGGGCTGTTAAAAGTCCAGTCGGCAGCACAGCAGGGCTAAGACAAGCTCCCTACGGCTCCTGGAAGCAGCCAGCATGTCCCTGTGGCCCCTAGGTGCAGGGTTGTCCAGGGAGGCTCCGTGTGCTGCCCCCGCCCCAAGCACTAGCTGTGCAGCTCCCATTGGCCAGGACCGTGGCCAGTGGGAGTTGCAGGGATCGTGCCTGTGGATGAGGGCAGCGTGCAGAGCCTCACTGGCCGCCACTGTGCCTAAGAGTCAGATGACATGTCGCCGCTTCCGGGAACTGCCTCAAGTAAGCGCTGCCTGGAGCCCACACTGAATCCTCTCCCACAGCCCTGAGTCCTCTCCAGCACCAAACTTGCTTCCAGAGCCCACACCCCAACCCTCTTCCCCAGCCCAGAGACCCCTTCCACATTCCAAACCCTCAGCCTGGAGCCCTCACCCCCTCCTACACCCCAACCCCCTCCCCAGCCCGGTGAAAGTGAGTGAGGGTGGGGGAGAACGAGTGACTGGGGGGGGGGGTTGAAGGGGAAGGGGCGGGGCAAGGATGTTTGCTTTTCTGCTATCAGAAAGTTGGCAACCCAGCATGGAGAACTCTGAGCTGCTGAAGATGGCGCACCTGGTAGCTGAGGAGGCTATGGAAGACCTTGGAGGGAATCACAGAACCATTAATGTGGAATCAGCAGGCAGGCAGAGTGGGATGCTGCTGGGGGGAGGGTAAAAGACTGCTGTGCAGAACTATGGGCTGATGTGGGAGGGTGTCCCCCTCTCCCCCAGAATTGGTTGCTCAGGCTGCTGTCTGAACTTGGAGACAACATGCCCACACACTCTCCCCTAATACACATTCTTCCCCTCCACTCTCCCTGTCCCTCTCACTCCCCTCTGTCCCCCACATATGTTTCAGTTGAAAAGCAACTGGCAATCTAGTAGGATGCCCATGGAACGATGGGATTGAGAAACCTGCATCATATGATAATGTACCTGCCCCATGAAGCATTGCAAACCCTTCCCAAAGCACCCTGTGACCAGTTGCACAGTGGGATAGCTACCCACAGTGCATTGGTCTCTGTGTTGATGCAAGAGCTGCTAGTGTGGATGTACTCTGCCAACACAAGGAGCATAGTATGGATATGCAACCGCGGTTTAATTAAAACGGAATAATTTTTGTTGACAAAACTCTGGTGTAGACAAGGCCTAAACTACCTTGGGGCTGGACCAAGACTGGAAAGCCTATAGGACCTAAGAACCACCTCCAGTGTTGTCACTTTCCTTTGGCAGTACAAGGCACACTTTCTCTTAGCTATCAAATAAAACCAGACAGCACATCATAATTCTTCTAGAATTCCGTATTCTTTTTTTCCTTTGAGAAGGAACTACTCATGACATGAGAGTCCTGTTTAATGCATTGGTGGAAGGGGGCTCAGGTATCATGTGGTGATGAGTGCAGTAGAGGAGTCTGAATGAAAGAGTACAGCATAAGTACTCAATAGTTCTCATTTCATACATTACTTGGTGCCCATCTTTGTAGCTTTATGCTGTACCAAAATGTGTAGCTCTGGCCCTGGATGAAAGGGTTGGGTGCACAGCCCTGGCTCAAGGAGTGGCCTGGAGGGGGGAGACCCCACAGGGCACAGCCCACACTCTTGCCACAACTGCGAGGAGGGTGCATCGCCTCAGCTCCACCCCCACCACTGACAGCTGAAGCTGAAGTCACAGAGGTCCAGTAAAGACACTGAATCCCATGACTAAATCGTATCCATAATTATAGTAAATCATTCTAAATGATTAAGTTGAAACAAAATGTTTAGATTTTGATCAAACTGCATTTTTTGACAGAATACTGTTATGTCAGAATTTTCAACCAGCTCTACTGCTTAACCTGCTTTCTAATAATTTATTTGCTAGACTTCTCCTTATCCACTATACTCAGGAGCAACTGTGGCACCATTGATTTCCCCCCCCAAAAAAACTCACCTAGCAAGCTGGACACCGCTAGCTCCGCTCACTTTGGGGCAGTGCTGGGAGGCTCATTGTTCTTGTCTTCCTGAGCTGGGTTAGGAGACTATGCAATTTCCCAATCTGTGTATGTCACATGGGGGGAGGGGGAAAACAGCTCTGCTAAAATCTTAGTAAATACTCATTGAGCATGCACAGAAACATTTTTTTCCTAAGCTAGCTGGAAACTTCATGGAGATCTGCATAATGACATGTTGGTTTTAAATTTTATCTTCAGCTGTGTTTTGAGTTATTTTTGAGCAGCCCCAGCGCTTTCAAGCTAAAATAGGTATAGCAAAGTATCAAGATGTTTGCTGAACAAATATACAAAATACTTCATTTACTCCTCCAATGTATAATTTAAAAAAAATCTAAATATGTTTACTAAAGGAAATTCAGAAAAATTAAAAACCCAACTTTGGGTTATTAGAATACAAAATGTGCATTTATTAGTCATGAATAATTCTGGCAAGCATTGTGAACCACCATATTTAAAACAGTCTGAGCAAAATATCTGTAGGAGTTGTGAATATTATCATATCCTTTGACTTTGAACACACGGTAGAATACCTGATCAGTGTGTTTTACATACCTAAGAAACAGTAGTCTTCAGCATTTGTTCTAGGTATGTAATATATCTACTCTTCTGCTTGGTATCTTCATCTGTTCAGTGATGGTTCTTCACCTTCCAGTTTGGTCATTGAATGCTAGCCAGGTACTGTGTTCATCTTGTATATTCCTAGACCAAAAAAACTTAATGTTGAAAGTGTGTATCAGTAACTTGAGGATTAAAAAAAATTACACTGGTGTAAACCATAGAAATACAGAGTTAAAGATATACTTGATAGAAATCGAAACATAAGGCACCCAACTCTGCTACATCATGGAATAAATATAGGATTATGAGTAAGGCATTTTAATGGTGGTTGTCCCAGATGATTTTAGTCTGTTTAATGTACACTTTTTCCTTCCTCCCCCTCTTCCCCCCCCCCCCTGACATTACAGGCAGAGTTAAGCTGCTTGGGTGCCTTAGTGCTTAGTTTTGAGACAACCATCATATCCCTGTAATATTTTTTTTTTTTACATTTGTTACTGATACGTATGCTCAACCTCAACTCTATCTTGATGTAGTTTGTTTCTGGGAAAAAAAACAAATAGAAAATAAAATAAAAAATAGAATTTCATACAGGAACACTAAACAAGAAACATTGTTACCCTGCAATATAATGTAAAGATACGTGTCAACCTTAAGTCACGTTTTTTATTTTAACTGTAGATTTACTGGTACACCAAAATAGCCAGAGTGCACCAGCTAGTTAAACTGGGTTTAGAGCGGCCAGAGCAGTACAAAGCAGCCAAAGCATATTGGTGAATCTGGCCTTCAAGTTGCAACTGACTTACTGATGTAGTGGACAGTCAATGAGACCATTGCTGTGTAAAATTGAGGGTGGGAGAGCTCTGTCTCTGACGTCCTGAAGTGTCTGTGTGCAACTGGAGCTCAGGCAGCACTGCTGTGAGGGGCTTTTCACCATGAGGCCCAAGGTAACATGCGTCCACAGAATCTTTAAAGAACAGTGACAGTTGCATCAAGTAATCTACCAGTGGGAACTCCATCTCCATTATAGCACTGAGTCATTACAGCCAATAGAATTGTTGTATGCAAACTAACGAGGGAGATGGGTTGATTTACCACTTAGTCACATTGGCCTCACTTAGGGGTTACCTGAGCCTATGTAATCTTAACAATTAGATACAACCATTGTTAGTAATTTAGCTTAATAGCAGTCTAAGTTCTCCAAATACGGTTTATGAACAATATTTCAATTAACGTTAACTATATAGAAAGTGTGAACTATTTGCATTATATTGTTTAGGACAAAGAAAAAACTTGACTTAGACATTAAATTTTTATAGGACCCTGTTTTTAATTATTTTTAACTCATAAACTAACATTTACTTAAAGCTTTCAAAAGTTCACACTGGACTGTAACTTTAGGAAGGATATGCTGTAGTTTTCATGCAAAACATATGTTTTGTATGAAAACTACATATGTATGAAATAGAACTCAGTCTCTGCTATGGAGTTGTAACCAGCACCTCCATAATGTATTGTGGCTACTTAAAAAGTGGATTTGTAACATGTTAAAATGTAATTGTTTCTTTTAGTTTATCTTACGCATCTGGATTATGCAGATACTGAACGAATAATGACAGAAAAACTTCACAATCAAGTGAATGGAACAGAATGGTCATGGAAGAATTTGAATACTCTGTGTTGGGCTATTGGGTCAATCAGTGGAGCAATGCATGAAGAGGATGAAAAACGATTTCTTGTTACAGTAATTAAGGTATAATGTCATAAAACTAGTGGGTTCCTCACATTCACGCCAGAACAGCTGGTAGGTTCAAAAAGTGCAATGGCGATTTCTTTTAAATTCTTTGAAGATATTAATATTTGCTGCACGTTTTTATTGAACTACACTGTAGAAAAAAGCAAACTGACTAGTCAGGATATATTACATTTATATAAAATCATATGAAAAGGAGTCTTGCCTATTATGCCTATAAAGGAAATTAATCCAGATAAGTTTTGCACGGGGTTAATTCAGAAGTAGTTAAGTTTATCATGCATTTCTTTCCTTTAAGGTTGTAACCTTCTCTACTATGGTCAGTGAGAGAAGAATAGCATTTTTACCATATACAATTTAGATTTATTAGAATTCTAGTTTTATCAATAGATGTGTGGCAGAGTGGAAAACCTGTCAAAACTAAGGCTCTGCTTGGTAAAAATTCAAGATTCCTTAGAAAAGAGGCATTTCTTACCATGTTTTAAAAATTCACACAGTAATTCATATTAAATTATTTCTTTTGATTATCATTTCTTTTACACTCACCAATATAGACTAGTTGGTAGCCAGTCCCTTATGCTATAGGAAGAAATTAAGACTGCTTGGTTTTTATTAAATAGATTTCACAAACTGCTTGCCTTCATTTGGTACAAAACACTGAGGATTGCTTACACTTTTACATCCATGCCTGAAGTGAATTTAAGTTCATGTGACAACTCTTAATAAGCTGTATTTAAAATAATTTCTGGGTAGAAAACTGCTTTCTTGTCCTTCCAGAAAGTTTTATTAAATCTCTGTAATTCTAATAGCCTAACTTTAATCTACATTGTTCAAATGCATTGAAACAACTATGAAGCTTGATTTGGTGATCTTTTTGGTATTTGTCAGGTATTGCCAAACTACAGTTTTAGCATTGGTTATCATAGTACTATAAATTTTGCCCCATCACAGTTCTAAGAAAATACAAACATTAAACATGAAAAGGAAGATAAGTACAGGGTTTTTTTTCCCCTTGCAGGATCTTCTGGGACTCTGTGAACAAAAGCGAGGGAAAGATAACAAAGCTATTATTGCATCAAATATCATGTATATAGTAGGTCAATATCCACGGTTCTTGAGAGCTCACTGGAAATTTTTGAAGACAGTAGTCAACAAGCTATTTGAATTCATGCATGGTAAATATGTTTGATGTTTCATCACTTTTTTGCTTACCAACACTTAAATTTTTGGGGACCTAAATATTCAAATATTACTTTCATATTGGAGCTACTGATTGCGTGTGTGTGTGTGTGTGTGTACACCTATAGAATCTTTGTAAAGAGCATAAAAGTCACACATAATTATATTTTAACTTAGAAACCCATGATGGTGTCCAGGATATGGCTTGTGATACCTTCATAAAAATAGCACAGAAATGCCGCCGACACTTTGTTCAGGTTCAAGTGGGAGAAGTCATGCCATTCATTGATGAGATCCTGAACAATATTAATACAATCATTTGTGATCTTCAGCCACAGCAGGTATGTCAAATTCAGCAATTTACGTAATGATACGTAGTGGCTCTGGCTAATATATAAAAGCCATGGTGAAATGGTGGTGGTGCTTTCTAGGAGACTTGAATTTTGTTTCCTAGTCTTGCTGGTAGGGCATAATCCTGTGGCACTAGAAGAATGCTTATGTCATTGTGTGGGGGGTTAGTTAATGTCCTTCAGCAGATTTTGTTCTTCCTCCTCTCCAGGAGATGATGTGGGTTTAATGGGTTCCCATTTATTTCTTTAACAAGAATTAAGTTCTGGTTGAACAATTTTTGGGATAAACATTTTAACATTTCCCACCTAATTGTTTTTATTTGTTAATGGTTTTAACATGGCATAAGTAGTATCCCACTAACAGCATGCAACTACTGAAATGTTCAAGAATACAGGTACATATTATGCCAAATGGGAACCATAGTTTGATAAAACTAGAGACAAACACAAACTTACTGTATATGTTGTAGCAGTGGTACTTGCAACTTTCTCTGTGGGTAAAATGGTTTAGCATCTGGGGAAGATCTACTTTAGGGAGTGGTGGTAGCCACTCCATAGTTGAAAGATATAATTAGCTTCCCATTGTAATTAGGATACATTTGGAGGGTGATTACAAAAAAAGAAATTGGAGGGAGACGTACTAAAAAAGAATTAGGTGGCATGAAGCTGAGCTGCCTGGTCTTGCAATGTGTAGCTCTGTGAGGGATGCAGAATAAGGATGGGGAAGACAGACTGATAGAATGTGAAAGGAAGATGAAGGTGATGCAAAGGAGTGGGGATATGGAAGGAGAGGAGGGAGGTAAATGGGGTGCATGGAGAAGGACTGAATAAAATACTTTTACCCATGTTAAGTGTTTTATCTAAACAGTTTTTAAATGTTTCAGAATTTCAATATTTGTTTCCCCATTCCCTCTCCATTTTCCCCTACAGTACAGTACACTACACCATTATCCCAGCAACGTATAGCTTACTGAGTCAGTAGGACAAGTACCTTACTTTGATAGACCTCATAGGATTTGTTAAAACAGGCCTTCCTCTGTGCTGTACACCTGATACCCCAGTTTGATATAAACCTTGTTATTTAAAAAAAAAAAAAAACTGGGAACCTGCAAACAAACCCAATGAAAGAATCTGAAGTTAGAAAATGTTTTAATGGCGTCCAGCAAACATCCAAAAATAGTCAATTTTGATGTTTGGTGTAAAGTGTGTGTTGGGAATGTTTTTAGACTCAGTTAAAACATATTTTCTGCTTCAACTCTTTATGGACAACTTTTAAAAATTGTGCATATACCACTAGAGATTTAGGAATGACTGCATAACAAAGTGGTGTGTTTGAACATTAGGTCTTAATTCTGAAAACTTTCCTTCCTATCTCACTTGTTTCTCGTTCAAATCAGGTGCATACATTCTATGAAGCTGTTGGATACATGATTGGGGCACAGACTGACCAAACTGTACAGGAGCATCTGATAGAAAAATACATGTTGCTCCCTAATCAAGTGTGGGACAGCATAATCCAGCAGGCAACAAAAGTAAGAGCACTATGGAAATGTTAACTTCTAATATTTTATGTTCAGCTAGAGAGATCCTGCTGAACGTTTGGTTTTTAATAAAGTTTAATTTTGTGCT
The DNA here is from genome assembly GCF_013100865.1 of Trachemys scripta elegans. Classification (NCBI taxonomy): domain Eukaryota; kingdom Metazoa; phylum Chordata; order Testudines; family Emydidae; genus Trachemys; species Trachemys scripta. Next base: position 20,223,089 of record NC_048300.1, read on the forward strand.
TAATCTGGCATTGTATGGACTAATTCTGGAGGTACCTGGCCAAACATTTGGGTAGTAGGATAAATTGGCATGATAGTAAAAAGTATTATGAAAATGGGGGAGGGGAATAAAAGGGAAGTGTGGGGGGTGGTTCTTTTTTTTTTCATAGTCTTTTAAAGAATTTTTAGCAGCATATTTCTTGTAGTAATATAAAATGGTGCTTATCTGTTTGAGGGCTTAATTTGTGTCTTCAAAAGAGATCTACTTTTTTTCCCCCTGTTCACGTGCCCCACACGTTTACTGTAACACTACTCCAGGTAGGAGGGTTGTCTTTTCCTCCAGCCATTGCTAATAGCTATGCACTGAAGAGCAATCCTCCCTTTTGTGAAGGAAAGCAGATCCCTGCTGTGACAAGAACAAGCTTTGTTCTCTACCTTATACTGCCATTGGACCATTGTTTCTTCTCACTTTTTTTTTCGCCCTCTCATGTGTCTCTTCTTCCATTCCCCCGTCCTTATGTTCTTCCTTCTTTTAGGGTTATACTTGTACTGTTGCTCATGTACATGATACTTCTCCAGAAAAGCAATATTAAGTAATCCCGATTTCATCCCATTGTTGCTCTTGCCATCACTGTGCCATGAGCCACAGCAGCAGTATAGGTGCTGTCTCCTGCAGTGGGATAGTCTTAACACATTGCTAGGATAACTGTTTGACTGAATTTTTATTTTATAAAAAAATTACCAGAAGCTCAGTTTTGTTCAGTTAATGAGACTAACTTAATTACTATTCTTCAATAGAATGTTGATATTCTAAAGGATCCTGAAACAGTTAAACAGCTGGGTAGCATTCTGAAAACAAATGTAAGAGCATGTAAAGCTGTCGGACACCCCTTTGTGATACAGCTTGGAAGAATTTATTTAGATATGCTGAATGTGTACAAGTGCCTAAGTGAAAATATTTCCGCAGCTATTCAGGCTAATGGTAAGAATTTCCGTGTTTTTTCTAACAAAATGGGAATAATACCATCTACTCTTACTACCACCTTCTAATCAATAAATAACCAAGTGCTTATTATATTGGCCTTTCAGATTAATAAGAGCTGTATTGGCCTTTATATTCAGATAAACTTCTGTCGTCTCTTGATGGAAAAAGAGATGATACTGTTAAACTAAGAATAAGAAAAATTGTGGGGTTGTAAAATTACAAAAAGTAAATATTTTTCTGTGGAAGTGAAAACTCATCCCAAATTTTGTAATAAAAGCCACAACACACACTTGAAAATGTGGCTTATTGTAGTTTCTTTAAATCAGAGCCAAGAATTCCCTTTTCATTCTTCAGTTATCCTGTTTGAAAAGTGCTAATATATTAAGCTAATATTTTGCTGCTACATAAGTCTTGTCTTCTGAATAAATGATTTGTACTGAAATTCACGGCCTAGACTTTATAAATCAAAGGTTATTGCTGGAAAGAAATTAACAGTTGCATAGCATTTTTGTCAAAACAAAAATACAAATATTACATATAAGGTGCTTTCTCTCAAAGGAGGTGGGTTGGGGAGGGTGTTTACAGTAGTTTGGGAACAGGTCTTGCTTTCCCATTGGTGCGCCATAGGACGTTCTAATAGAGCAATTAAAGGCTTTTCCATCTCTGCTGTACCAATCAGTGCTACCCATATGCTGGTATTTGGGAATGTACATATTCATCACATAATACAGGTAGAACTTGCACAGATGACTAGTGAGAATAGAGTTGTACTACTTGATATTTATAGAGTTGCTGTATGATTGACCTCTGTGAAACCTTCAATACCAGAGAGTATATCTTTGATTCTATGCAGCTCCAAAGACCAGCAGTTGTCCTTGCCAAGAAATGTGTAGTTATGAAGTTCAGAAATTAGTGCTAGGTACTACTTGAAGCTCTCTGTAGTTTAGAGGTGCAGTGCTGGATTTGCAACTACTGGGTAATCCCACAGTTTGGATCACACCTGTCTCAGGACTTAACATGGCTCTAACAAATGTCTCTAGGATTGTAAAGCAAGACCCACTCCAGTCAGTTGTAGATAGTGTGGAGGTCCTGCAAACTCTGGACAGATGATGGAGGAGAGGGCAACTAACTGGCCAGTCATGTACATCTGCTCCTAAACAGAGTGTTTCATAGTATGTATAAGTTGGAATGTGTAATGTGTAAAAATCACAGCTGGAGGCTGTTTTGAGCATGTCTGCCCTGCCAGTGGTAGTATACTGTAGCAGATTAGCAGTTATATTGCACGTTCATAATCCTTTTGACTTGCTCTTGTGACATCATATGCCACGGACAGGACAAAAGGAAGGAGACCAAAATAAGTGGGGCATTGAGTGAAAAGGAAGGGAGATTAGAACTGATGTAATATTTCCCAATTGAGCGACTACTTGGTGCATAGGATAGGCACGTACAAAGAGTGTGAGCTGCTAAATGAAGAGTAGGATGGACAACAACTTGGCATAAAACTTCGGTGTAAAAAGTCAGTTTTCGTATATTCAGATATCAACAAACCCTTTTAACTGAGTTGTAATAAAATTTAAAACCTTTTCAGGTGAAATGGTTACTAAACAACCTCTGATTAGAAGTATGAGGACAGTAAAAAGGGAAACTCTAAAACTAATTTCTGGTTGGGTGAGCAGGTCCAACGATCCTCAGATGGTAAGTGGATTTTTAAAGTAACTAGCAATATTCATAAATAAGACACTCTGGGAGAAATCTGCAATCTTTACAACAGAAAAAAAGTATAATTGAGACACTCTGCATTTGTCATAGCAACTCATTTTCAGGAGGTCCATAAAACACATGTAATACACACTCTAGGACTCAAGTCAGAGTGAGATTTACGTAATTAAAGTGATATTGCAACAATTTTATGAGCTATAGCCAAGAGGATTTAATAGATCTGGATCTACATGATCAATAATCTAAAACAGTGATTACTAGGGTAGAAATAATTCTAAAGGAGTCACTGTATATATTTGGCAAGCTCCTTTTAAAAAATGCATTTAGGACCTAAATTATTTGTAGGTATCTAAAATATCTCATACTCTGCTACAAAGCATTCATTATGCAATTATTGTAGGCAATCTTTTAGATATCTAACAATGTTCTGCTTTCTTTACCAGGTAGCTGAAAACTTTGTTCCTCCTTTGTTGGATGCAGTTCTCATTGATTACCAGAGAAATGTTCCAGCTGCTAGAGAACCTGAAGTACTCAGTACAATGGCTATCATTGTAAATAAATTGGGGGGACACATTACTGCTGAAATACCTCAGATATTTGATGCTGTTTTTGAATGCACGTTAAATATGATCAATAAGGCAAGTACATTAATCTTTTGTGTTTGGATACCTACAGTCTCCATAATACATCGCATAAAACCAACCAACCAAATAAGATATCCCAAGCAGAGAATCAGACATTCCACAAAGCCCACTAGGGAGTTGGCTGTTGCTACTGATTATACAGATATGACCGTGATAGGTGATATTACAGCATTTCCCTAAGTATAGGAGCCAAGGACTATATTCACAAAGAAACTTAGGATATGTCTATACAGCAGTGTAAACCTAGGGTTGGTGGGACTTGCGTCAGCTGACCGGTGTCAGGGAACCCTGGGCTTCAGCATCTACACTGCATTTTAACCCTACATTCAGAATTTTCCGACCTGTGCTTGACCCTAGGGCTCTGGCGCCCATGTTGCAGCACACAGACACTATCCTAGAGTGCCTAGCACATCCACCACCTTGTGTCAAAATTCTAGCACTGGGAATGTGGTGCATTGTGGGGAAAACTCTACTTCCCACCCTGTTTCCCAACTGTGATGGTGCTATTAATGAGATTCAGGTGCCCATAAGGAGCACGTGAGTATTTAAACTGCATAATAAATTCCTTTGGTGGCAGTCTCAGTAGAATGACTGCAGTCTCAGAAGACTTTATACTGAATTACCATCTAGTCTGAAAATAGGGCTCTCCAGCTCTAGGTTGAGTCACATTGGCAGGAAAATGCCCATGTGCACCTGTTCTAACAATAATTAGAACATCAGTCTCCATGACTGTCAAACTATTAAAATGAAACTTTATAATTCTTATATTTTAAAATGGTATGTTCAGTTAAGGAGTTTTTGGTTGATTGGTTTATTTTGAAATGACATAAAAGGTAGTTTTCAGAGGAAAATTACACATGCACCCCATCCTGGCTGTTGCTCGCTGCAGAGCGATGAAGTGCATCCCCAGGAATTGGGGTGCAGTGTGCTCCAGCACTCCCCCGGGGATTCCTTATTCCTGTCCCTGCCACACCCTGGGAGGCAGGGATAAGGGATCCCTGAGGGAAGTTTTTTGGTCTGGCTCCCACTCACTGCCCTCATCGTGCATGCTGCCTGGGCACCAGGGGCAAGGGACAGAGAGCGGACTCAGACCAAGCAGCTGCCCTGCAGGGAGGGGCAGCAGCAGAGCTCCTGGCTCAACGCAGGTAGGGGAGGGCTAAACCCCAGCATCCTGGAAGCCAGAAGCTGCCTCCTGCCTGTCACCTTTGCTCCCTGCAAGCTCCACACAGCAGCGAGAAGGAGCCAGAGTAGGAACTGCCACCACTGTGAGAAGAGCAGGAACAGGAAGCACGCTCAGCCAGGCAGTAATGGCACTTGCAGCCACTGCGCTGGCTGTTTGCAATGCTTCTGCTCTGCCACTGGGAACTCTGGGATACATCTGGAGGACTTCTGGGAGCCAATAAAGCCAGGGCCACGTGCACACAGGAAAGCAATAGGGCTTGGCCCCTAGGTCCTCCCTCCAGTCTTGCAAGATCCTGGGATCCTAGGTCCAAGCCCTAGGTTAGCACAATTGATGTGTGGATGCAAGGGGGGAGTTACGCTAGAGCCTGGGTTCAAGCCCAGGCTTACATTGCTGTATAGACTTACCCTTAGGCATGATGCTGAGTGTCCTCATGCATCATTTTTAGGTGCCTAGAAAATCACTGGTATTCACAAAGCCGGAGTTAGGTGCCTTGGCTCCCATTACAATGAATGGGGAGAGATAGGCCCCTCAGAATGAGATTCACAAAAGCCAGGAGGCTCCTCCTAAGGTAGCCAGTGGGAGGTGTTAAACTGAGGGATGTGTCTTTGCCTTGTCCCTGTTGGAGATAGGTGCCTGGGTCCAGGCTGTGGTGAGGCACCTTCCTCTGCTTGGGATTCTCAGCTGCAAACCCTCTCTTGGTGTTAGGTGCCTATGCTGTTTTTGTAAGCGGGGGGAGGGCCTCCCTCAATTTTTCTCACTTGGTATCTAGGAGATCCCCAGTTCAGGTCCTCCCATCACCATCTGACGGGGAGAAGGGATTTGAACAGGCATCTGCCACTTTTCAGATATATGCCATAGTGACTCAGCTATAAGATATTCTGATGTGAATGCTCCCTCAGTCTCTCCTGTGAAGGTGTTCCACTGTGGAGCGAGGGGACTGGATGCTCAGTCTCCTACCTCCTGTGAGTGCTCTAACCACCAGTCTATAGAGTCATTCTTATACTTCTACACTCGTCAGCCCAATGGTGAAGCTGTTGCACTGTGCGTAAATATTGAAAAGAATCGTTGGGCCAGAGAGAGCAAGCATGAGTGTGTCTATAGCAGGGGTCGGCAACCTTTCAGAAGTGGTGTGCCGAGTCTTCATTTATTCACTCTAATTTAAGGTTTCGCGTGCCAGTAATACATTTTAATGTTTTTAGAAGGTCTCTGTCTATAAGTTTATAATCTATAACTAAACTATTGTTGTATGTAAAGTAAATAAGGTTTTTAAAATGTTTAAGAAGCTTCATTTAAAATTAAATTAAAATGCAGAGCCTCCCGGACTGGTGGCCAGGACCCAGGCAGTGTGAGTGCCACTGAAAATCAGCTTGCGTGCCACCTTCAGCACGAATGCCAGAGGTTGCCTACCCCTGGTCTATAGCCTGGTGATTAGAGTACTCGAGAGATAGGGAGACTTAGGATCCAGGTCTCCTGCTCCACAGTGGAACACTGTCATCAGGAGAGACTAAAGAAGCCCCTATATCGGAATACCTTATTGCCTACTGGCTAGATCACTCACTTAAGTGACAATTCTTGTTCAAATCCCTTCTCCCTGTCAGTGGGAAGAGAGTGGCTTGAACCAGTGGTCTCTCACATCTCAGGTAAGTACCCTAACCAGTGGGCTAAAAGTTATGAGGGAGGGTCTCCTCTCCCCAACTACTGGCTGTTTTTATGTAAGCTTTGTGCATTGCTCTGGGTCTTAGGCATCCGGACTTCTAGCATGAGGCTATACAACACATGCTCAGAGACAGAAACATAGGCACCTAGGGAATATTTACTGCAATAATTCAAGTGCCAAATGATTTCAGGTGCCTACAGGGTTCAGGGGTCATTAACTGGGGTTTTATGAATCAGTGGGGCCTGATTCTCAGACTTAAGGGCATAAGTGCTTTTGTGAATCCAGCCCCAAATGTCAACACATTGGGGTTCTCAATTTTTTCATAGTGACCCACATCTGAATAGTGTCTTGTAGACCACCTTCCCTCCTTTTTGAAATTATTTAACATTCCTGTAGCAATCGCAGCAAGTGCTTATGTGGTAAAGAAATTAGGACAGTATTGATTTTAAGTCCCTAATGAGCTTACTTTTTTTGAACATAGGTGCCTTAATGTGGATTTACGCATCTCACTTTTAGCCTCCAAAGACTGAAATTTTTGATTAATGATCTGGCTTTTTGAAAGGGAACTTGCCATTAAGAGCTTATAAGTCTGTACAGCAGGAAGCTGGTGGGAGTCAGCCTTGTGACATTTTAGGTTCCTGTAGATCACAGTTGGGAACCACTGTATTAAACTTCCAAAGACTTCTAAATAAGAACTACTTGTTAGTCCTCCCTTTTTGGAAGCTAAGAAAAACAACTTAGAGCAGTTATATGGTAAAATATCTTGTGTGATTAAATCCTTCTGGTATAACCTGCAGTGATATGTACATAATTTCATAACATTTGAAGTATGTCAGAGTGAGAAGCACTATTAGAAAGGTAGTATACAAGTAAGAAATAGCCAGAACTAATTCCCAAAATATTAACACCAGAGTTGGTGCTGTTTCTGAGCCACACACTGTTACCTCTACTTTGTGGATTGTGACAAGTCTTATGTTACTAATGAAAACTTCTTGTTAAAAGCAACTAAGGTTTTGATACTCATGGAACTGGAATATTGTCCCAGCTCTTCCTTCAGCTGTCAGATGCACAAGACTCCAGTCATAATTTTGTAATGACTAGCCCTTGAATCTTTGTGAAAAGTGATACCCCATTGTGAGAAAATACAGTAATTCATTGTATGAGAGACAGATTGTTAACCTACTTCTAGGAGTCTTGTTTATTTAGTAGCTTATAAACATGAGAGCTTTTTTAAAGAGGAAAAACATACTTTGGAGTCATGCTGTCTTCAGACTTGTACCCAGATCTGTTTCTAGAATATTGCCTGAACATTTCTCCAAATGTTTTTAAATTATAACTGTGTTTATCATGTTCTTACAAACTGTTCCAAAGTCCTTTTATTTGGCTTTATGGTTTTCATACTTCTCTAAGTATGCAGGAAAAGATTGTGTGGTTTGGAGTTAACAATTAGGCCTAAATGTCTGTCCCCTTTTTTCAACCCTTGCTATCCTGATAGGCAATAAGAAGAAAAATTCAGAGAAACTTGTTTCATCTTGTGGGAGGAAGTGTGTGTGTGGGGGTGAGGGGGGGGGGGGGGCGGGGGGTAGAGTTTCCAAACTCTGTAGAGCCTGAGCATCAGTGTAATCAGGTTTCATCCATGTGGAATCCAGAGCACCTTGGAAGAGATTCTGCTCTTCTACTCTACTCTGGTCTCCCCAATGGCATTTACCATTGTCTTCCTCCTGCACCCTTCTCCTTGTCTTCACGCATACTAGTGAACAATGTAGCTTCCACCAGATTTGAAGGGAGCATGCTATGTAAAGCAACTGCCTTGTGGCTACACCAAACATGTAACCTCACAAAATAGTAGTGGTTGTATGGTGGGACTCTAATGGGCTCCTGGTGCTATAAGGCAAGCATATTGTGAAACTACCCTTCCCCCTTCTGCTGCAACCTTTCTGCCCCTTTTCTGTGATGCAAAGTGTCTGACTCTTATACTGTTGTATACAAACGTAAGTGGTATGTGAATGGCTTGCACAGTTCTTACATGTTAACTAGAAGAACTCTGGCTTGACTGATTCAATTTGATTAACTCATCAGAACATAAGGTTATCAGACTTTAAGTTAAAAAGCATTGCAGTGAGTCCATATACTGTTCTGAAATTGTTAATATTTCCTTTTATAATAATTTTTTAAAAGGAAAAAGGCTGTCCTGGGTTGGAAAGCTGCTGTTCTTTCTGCTACTGGGTTAGATTTTTGTTATGGTGATAGCTTGTGATGTGTACTGTAGCTGCTTAAGGAACTTGGAATTTCATTATGTATTTCTCTTTTTAGGACTTTGAAGAGTATCCTGAACATAGAACAAACTTTTTCTTGCTACTCCAAGCAGTAAATTCTCATTGCTTTCCAGCATTCCTGGCCATTCCACCTGCACAGTTCAAACTTGTTTTGGATTCTATTATTTGGGCTTTCAAACACACAATGAGAAATGTTGCGGATACAGGTGAATAGAGTTTCTGTATTTTTAAACTTATAAACTTGAATATAGCCAGTTAATAGGTCTGAATTTTATATTTTGAGGGAGTATGATATATGTAGATCAACTTAGGGAAATATATATTTGTGGTTATATTGCTGTATTGTATCAATATTTTCCATTAGTCATTATTTTCACAGGCTTCTGCGGTCTGTCCAGGTGTATAAAGCTAAAATACTTGAATGCAAGTTGTCTCCTACAGCCAGGAGAGGGTACCAGTTGTTGTTGCTCCCCTTGCTGGCTTCCTTTCCTTTCCTGTAGCTCACCACCTCCCCAGCCTTCAACAAGAAGCAAACTCCAATAGGAGGCATCCATATTGGGATTAGAAGGGAGTTCCTCAGGAAGGGGAAGATGCCTGGAGATGCTGGTGCAGGCCATCCGAGTACCTTCAAATACACTGGAAGAGTAACAGACCTTAGACTTCTCCCCCATTTTAGGCAATGCAGCCTATTGTATAGAGAGAGGGGCAAGGTCTGATGAGGTTATCTATTTTTAAATAAGTATCTAACTATAGGATTGTTCTCCAAATTGTTGCCAAACAGTGATAGTGGAGGGGGCTTGGTGTTTGCCATTTTTGTAATGTTAATGATGGTGGTTGGTGGTAGAGCTGACAGGGAAACCAAATTTCAGTTCTGCAAAAACTACTTAATTTTCAGAAATTTTATTATCATCCCAAATCGGAACGAAAAGCCAAAAACTTTGAATAAATGTGCAGAACTGAAATCATGTAATGTTTTGTTTTGGAAGAGCAAAATGTGATGTTTCCAAAATGAAATATGCTGAGGTCCCCAGCTGTCTGGTCACTGCAGCAGAACCAGGGACCCTGAAAGTTGTCATGGCTGCTGTGGATTGAAAAGGTCCTTGGTAGTCCAACTGACAGGGAGCCAGGGAGTGCCAGCTCTGAGAGTTCCAGGAGTTGAGGTTTCCAGCCCTCCTTCATCCATGTGATGAACTAAAGGGGAGCCTGAGAGTGCCAGCTGGGCCAGAGCCCACCTGGTGGTCTGCTGAGGAGCTTGGGAGCAAGGGATCCTGTGGCTACTCAACTCCCAGAGTCCGGAATCTACCTGGCCCCAGAAGTCTAGAAGCCGTGGGGTCCCTGACTCCAGGAAAGTGCCTGGCAGGTTGCCCAAGTGCTGTGGACCCTAGAAGCCTGGTCTCAGCAGACCACCAGATGGACTGTGGAGAAGCCAGATGGGCAGACTGCAGGAAATCTGGATTCCTTTGGAAGTTTGACTAAATCTAACCATTTCTGCAAAACATTTAGATGTCAGCAAATTCCAACAAAAAATTTTTTAGGCGTTTCCAGTCAGCTTTACTTGACCTGCTTGTATGTGATTATTGCAGTTAAATATACGCTATCACAGCAAAGGTAGCACTTAAGTGGACGGTTTTTGTTTGGTAAGGGCCTGAGGTGCTGATAATTAGTAATCATAACAAATGTAAAATCCACAAAAATATGGTAGCTACTTGAAGAAATTCTTGGAAAATCTTTCAATATTGGTTCGTATCGTTCTGTCTAGGTCAGACTTCTCTTTGCACAGATCTGAACTTCTTGATTATATGCAATTTTTTCTGGAAAGGAAAGCGAATGTAAAAGATTTTGGTCATTTTCATCCTTTTGCTTTCTTTCAGGTCTTCAGATACTTTATACTCTATTACAAAATGTTGCGCAAGAAGAGGCTGCTGCTCAGAGTTTTTATCAGACTTATTTCTGTGACATTCTTCAGCATATTTTTTCTGTTGTAACAGACACTTCACATACTGCTGGTAAGAGTGTGCTTGAGGTTGAGGGAAACAGTACAGCAATCATTAAACAATAAAGGAATTTACTTTGAGTAACAAGTAATTTCATTTCTGTTTTACATATGCAGGTTTGACAATGCATGCATCAATTCTTGCATACATGTTCAATTTAGTAGAAGAAGGAAAAATAAGTACACCTTTAAACCCTGGCAATCCATTGAACAACCAAATGTTTATTCAGGAGTATGTTGCTAATCTTCTTAAATCTGCATTTCCTCACCTGCAAGAGTAAGTGTGCTGTGGCTGTTAAAAAATTGTGAGCGTGGTTCTTGTGTTTCCCATGTACTAATTGGTATTTTTACTCTTAGTGCACAGGTTAAGCTATTTGTAACAGGACTCTTCAGTTTAAATCAGGATATTCCTGCCTTCAAGGAACACCTTAGGGATTTCCTGGTCCAAATTAAGGTATGTTTGGAATGTTAGTGTAAATTTTAAATGACTGTTGAATGTGACGTTCAAAACGAAAGAGGCTGGTTCATCACTTATGAAAAGTCATGCAACAGGTCAGCGTGTTTTTATAATTCACCATCTCAGAGTTGTAGGGCCACAGTGACTATTGGCCACTTCAATAAGGGTGCAGAGGAATGCCTGTTGCCTTAGACTATTTAGACTGAGAGAATGGATTGATGCACCTTTTGGATTTCTTTGCAGCTGTGAATCTTTCCAAACTGGAGATGTGTAGTAAGCCCATTTTTAAACAGAGGCCATATTGCAATCCTGGTTTTGGAATAGTTTCATAGTTTAAGGCCAGAAGGGACCATTAGATCTTCTAGTCTTATCCTCCTGTATATCACAGGCTATTATATTTCACGCAGCTTCCCCTATATTTAACCCAGTAACTTGGGATAGCCTAAGCATTTCAGTCCTCAGAAGCCTAAACTTTTGTTTTTTGTATCTCATCTCATCATTTTATTTCCTTTTTTTAAAAAATAGAAATAAAAGTTGGCATTCAAGAGATAATTAAAGGAAGGACTGTCCCTCAGTAAAGTATCCTAAATAGAATTACAATGTAGATTCAAGTTCTAACATTTTGATGTTGTAATGCCTACATTTCAATGGGACCCCAAAGACTGACCACTCAAAACATGAAGCTGGTATCCCCACCTGCAGCAGCTAGTGAAAATGCAAATATCATGCAGGGTGCTACTACATTCCTTATACTGATTTAGGTTTTAGTGGCAACAACTGTTGCATGAGAAATTTTTTTTTTTTAATTCTGGTTCTGACTGTCAAGTATGACAAATTGATTTTTCATATTTATATATAAAAATGTCTGGATTTTGGAAGCTTCTTACTTTTTATTCTTGGATTTCAAAACACTTACATTGGACTAACTAAGCTACTTATTTGTGTAGGAATTTGCAGGTGAAGACACATCCGATTTATTCCTGGAAGAAAGAGAAACAGCCCTTCGACAGGCTCAGGAGGAGAAACATAAGCTTCAGATGTCTGTCCCTGGCATCCTTAATCCACATGAAATTCCTGAGGAAATGTGTGATTAAAATGCATAAAACCAGTTATGCAGTTTTCTTTCTGTACAGCTGCTTTGTTGTGGTAGAAGAAAACAGCACTCGGATATTGACCAAAATGATGCCAATTTGTAAATTAAAATGTCACCTAGTGGCCCTTTTTCTTATGTGTTTTTTGTATAAGAAATTTTCTGTGAAATATCCTTCCATTGTTTAAGCTTTTGTTTTGGTCATCTTTATTTAGATTTGCATGAAGTTGAGAATTAAGGCATTTTAAAAAAAAATACTTCATGCCCATTTTGTGGCTAAGGGGAAAAGAGAGGCAAAACATACCTTGTTAAGTCTATTGCAAAATTACACATTTTTCCTGTGAGAGTACCAATTTTTAATGAGGGGATCATTTTTCTTTCTAACCTGCCCTGCAGTCTAGAAGAAAAGATAATGAGTAAAACATACTGAGTTGATTGTTAAGCAGTGTATAGTGCTGCATTACCTGAACAGTTAGCAGCTTTTGGACTGAATGGTAAGGCTAGGCTACATGTATTTGCAAGTAATATGACAAGTTTGCAGCAAGATCATGTGCATATCATCCCACTGTAAAGCAACTTCAAAAGAGTATGGGAACACAGTACCGTTAGTTATTTTTACACAGTTCTTTTGTTTTTGTGTGTGTGCTGTCGCTTTGTCGACAACAGCTTTTTGTTTTCCTCAATGAGGAGTGTTGCTCATTTGTGAGCCTTCATTAACTCGAAGTGAAATGGTTAAAATATTTATCCTGTTAGAATAGGCTGCATCTTTTTAACAACTCATAAAAAGAGAACTCTGGCTTTTGAGATGACTTATACTAATTTACATTGTTTACCATGCTGTAGTGCTTTAAGAACACTACTTAAAAGCAAAATAAAATTGGTTTACATTTATTTTCCTTCTTTTGGCTTATCTTTTATTGGATAAAAATGCAGTGATCACATCGATGTTTGGTTGTATAGAAAAAAGAATCCCATAAGAGGTAGATGAATATCAGGCTAGATAAATGCTCCTGTAACTGCAATGACAAACTTTAACATGCAAGAGCTCTTCAAGAAGAACTTACACTTGGGTTTTTCAGTTCAGAAATTCAAAATGAGATGCCTGATTTTGTGACTAGACTAGCATCAGCAGGTCTGAACAATATTAAACTATTTTTCACCTACATTTATAGTTTAATGCCTTTCAAAGGTATATGAAGTAGTGAAACCAAAGGTAAGAAAACTGAACACTTTGATTTGACATCCTAGCTTCCCCTCTCTAGCATTTCTCCTCTGCCGTCTAACAGAGGAATGTATGTAAGTCCAAACTATTGATGTTTTCATTCTTGGAACAGCTTGCATTCCTCTGGTCTGCAGTCTTAAGACTGTCAGAATGATATTAAAATACAACATTCATGTGAAGTTGTAAAGGAAATTAGGTTAGTTGATTAGTATAATCCTTTTTAATATAAAATTTGAATACTGTAGTTACTTTTTTGTATTGTGCATTTATTTTCAAATCAAATTAAAGTTCATTAGTCAGCAAGTGTCTACGTAGAACATACTCAACCAAAATGTTTGTGGGTGTGGGCATTTTCCCCACAGTTGTGCTTAAGAACATTTCTGCTTGCTTGATTCCTTTGCCTAGTACTAATAAAGGCAGATCCATACCTGTCTGCAGAACATTTGGCAGCACAAATGCTGTCAACCTGAGCCATTAATGCTGCGGGGGGGGGCAATACCAAGACCAGTCAGTATTCAGTGATTTTTTTCAAACCTCGTGTCCTGGAACATGATATAACTTTGCTAGGTTGAGCCGTCAGACTCTCAACTCCATACTGGCTGTAGCGCAGCTATTGCTCTCCTCCTTTATGTGGACATTTCTTCAGAGAAGGGGCTATATTAATATCCATAATGAGTGTAATTTTGTCATCCACTAATTGAGCATATGCTGCCACAAGCAGATAAAATAGTTTGTTTCTAAATAGAAGTAATGATGTAGAGGAATCTAAGATAAAGCTTATTTGAAATGGATAAGTTGAACTACTTGTACATACACTCTTTTGAGTCGGTTGTAATTTAAGAGCGCTAGGCAGTGAACTCATTGAAGACACGCGCAGCAGAAATCAAATAGACAAAATATGATCTATTAAAATGTAGAAGATTCAGGAAGTATTCCGTAAAATGATTGTTTCACATGAATGCCCCATTCTTCTGGTCAACAAAGAGCAGAAATAAGAAGGGTCATGAAACTAGATGGAGGTAAGAAGTGCCTTCTGCATGAAATTTAAAATAACTCAGCCTATTTAATGGAAAGAAAAATATAATACTTCTAGAGTGGTTATGGAGAGAGGTCATCTTTCCATAATCTCTCTAGTTAAGGTTGAAACAACTCTCCCATTATAAAGCTGATTTCTCATACACACAGCTTGATTTATTTTTCTCAAGTTAAATTGATGTTTCTCAGACTGCATCCTACCATGATAATTTTTATTTAAATTGGGGCTCAGCAAATAGATAGCAATTTTATTATTCGAATTAATTTTGGAGCAGCTGAAACTTAAAAATGTTTTTGGATTCATTCTAACTTGGAGGTTCCTTTTAACCTAGAAACCCCACAGTGGTCTTACTCACTTTGTCTTCCTGAATATTGGTGCCTTGCACTCTGCAGACTTAATAGATCTATGAAGATTCATGCTTGTTACCAAGTACATGGAACTCTGCATGCTGATACAGAATTTGTCATATTTATATGAATTTTAGTAAAAAATTGCACTTTGTCGTCCAGGTAAGGTGTACTTATCCATGCAAGAAACAGGTTAATGGAGGATAGGTCCATCAATGGTTATTAGCTCAAGATGGCCAGGGACAGAACCCCATGCTTCAGGTGTCCCTAAACCTATGACTGTCCGAAGCTGTGATTGGATGACAGGATGGATCACTTGAAATTGCCCTGTTCTTTCTCTCTGAAGCATCTGGCACTGACCATTTTTCATTATTGTGTATATACATACATACATTTTTTGTGAGAGTATTCACTTAAAGCTTGTCATCTCTTGAATTTTTTACTTCAAGTTAATTGGTTGGTAATTTACTTGAGATAGTTAACATACTTGTTAAAGGCTGGTGTGGACGCTCCCTAAATGTTCATTCCAGGCTACCATAAAATGTTTAGTATGTTTTACAGCAAAATTCCATTCCAAAAGCTTTTTTGGGTGGTGTTCTAACATACAAATTGATAATATTCAGTGTCAATCTGTTAAGTACTTTGATCTAATTTCCAATAAGGTTTTAAGATTTACGCAGAAAACTCTGGAAATATTCATTTTGACAGAAAGCCAAAGGGATGTGGCCCACCAGCGTTGGGCAGTAGTCAGCAAGACTTTAGCTGCCAGGTCCTGCACAGAGTATAGAACTAGAAGAAAAATATTGCAAGTACTGCCTTGATACAATGCAGAAAGGGCAACAGAAGTGAGAACCTGTCAGGGACCTATTAGAATACCATACTGAGTCTTGGGCACAAAAATGACCCATTTGGAGAATTCATAAGGATTTAATTCTAGATTGTGAACAGTATGAGATACTTCAGCTACTCTTCTCTTCATGTGACTAAAGGAGGCAGCTCAGACTTGTCTGGAGCTTGGTCACATGTTTTTTCTTTCAGATTCTCGTTTTCCAGACATGCAGATGGGAGTGCTGAACCATTTGCTCTATCATACCCATTGCAATTCTGCTTTGAAAGCTGATTTGAGCTGCAATGAGGAAAATACTCCTCTCTTTCCAACCCCCCTGCCTCCCTCAATTAGGAGCTGAAATTCAATAGAGTTCTGGATTCCCATGGTATTCCCTCATTTCTGAGGTTGATGCAGCAGCAGCATCCTTAGCAAAGGACTTGGGCCCAGATCCTCAAAGGTATTTAGGCTCCTAACTTTGGGAAGTTGGAATTTATTTTAGAAGGCTATCTTGTGTAAATCCAAGGCTCCTTTAACTGGGTCAGGTTTGGTCACTTGAAAATTGAGGCACCCAAAATCACTAGTCCCTTTAGAAAAATCTTAATTTGTGCACTTAGTTTCTTTCTGCAAATAGTGTGAAGAAACAATTAACCTTTTTCTTTAAAGTTGAAGATACATCAACAAAACTGAGTGACTTCTTAGGAAGTCAGTGATCTAATGGAGATGCTAGAAAATAAAACATGATTTGGGATGAAAGCAAAGGCATTACAACTTGGGAATTAGAGTCCTAGGTCCCTGGAGAGGAAACGTTCATAGGTTACACTCATGGTTTACTCCCAGTTGAAGTTCTGAGATTCTGTACAGCAGGAAAGAGAACTGGTGAGTTCCTTGAAGAATTATTGCAACAGTTGGATGATTACGGTGAAAATATCTGGTGCTGTCAGGGCTTCCTGTGGCTTTTTATTTTTTCAATCTGGCCTGCAAATTATTTTGCCACCAGTACTGTCCCAACTTTTAAAAATCAAAAACAAACAAAAAAAACCTCATTCCAAATTGTTCCTTGTGATATTAATGTGAATGAACAGCACATTCTTCGAGTGCTTGCAAATGTCCATTCAAATGTAGGTGTATGTTCCCTGAGCACAGTTGCTGGAATTTTTTTCCCTAGTGGTATCAGTCGGGTTGGCTCTAGCACTCTCTGGTGCTTCATGCTCATAGCGTTGGTATAAAGGGCCCTGCCGACCCTATTCCCCCCTCAGTTGTTGGAACTGTTCTCATTTGCTTTGGCAAACTCTCCAGTGTTTTTTTGTTTGTTTGTTTGTTTTGTTTTGTTTTTTGCTATTTCTCTATTTTTCTAGTATATATAGTTTAAAGTTGTGATAGTCATTTTTTAGTTATATTGTAGTTGGACTCCTCACTTAGTTAACAAAGTTCGTCTGCTCCCCAATGCCAGGACATTCCTCGATCACTGGGCTTCAAGCCCTGTGCTTCCTGAAGCCATTGAGTGACCCACATACAAGCAGTCTCAAGTGTTTGTGGGAGTCTCATAGAAAGCACCTCTGCCAGATCTGCAAGGACTTCAAACCTTGCACAAAAAAGGATTGGGAGGTGAGATTGAAGGTCCTTTTCATGGAGGCAGCCCTGAGATCCATTTCAGAGCCTAGTCACTCAGAGTGCACCAATCACCTTAGTTTTGGTGCAGAGCACTCCTGCCAGTCAAGAATCTCAGCACCAGTCCCCATCACCAATGCCCAAGAAGAAACACAAAGTAGCTGTAAAGGAGTCCTTTGAGTGCTTGCTCGTGTCCATTCCATATTAGGTGTGTGTACTTGCCACATGCACTGGTGCCACAAGTTTTTCCTTTAGCAGTATCTGTAGGGGACTGGCTCTAGAGCCCTCTGGAGTGGCGCCCACATGGCATGATACAAGAGGCGCTGCCGGCTCCCTCCACCCTCTGTTCCTCCTTGCTGCCAGCAGCGGTGCTAGAACATCTGCTTCGGCTAGCGTTGTTTTGTTCTTCGTTCTTGTGAACTTTGAAAATCTGTAAAATAGTAGTTTCTTAGTTAAACCCTTAGTAGTAGTTTTCAACTCTTCGTTAGTCCCGAACGGGACTCAGCCAGGGGACATGGTATGCCCTGGTCCCCAGGCTTTAAGCCCTGTAACTGGCCTATGCCTGTCATTGATCCACATACTAGCTGCCTAAGGTGTTTAGGTGAGGGGCACATAAGTGGCAAATGCCTTATCTGCAAGTCCTTTAAATCTAGGACGAAGAAGGAGCGCGATATCCATCTAAGAGCCCTCCTAATGGAGTCAGCACTCACTCCAGCACCAGAGCAGCGGTCCGACTCCGCACTGAGCACCGTGGCCACTGGGCGCAGTGCTCCTCCCCGGCACAGTCCACAAGCTAGCACCAGTCTCCATGGCTCTGGTTATGAAGCCGAAGAAGAATGTGAAGGGATAGTCACCTAAGTTGAATGGACGTGAGCAAGCACTGGAAGAAAAGACCTTTTCCATAACTGGTGGTGGTCGAGATGTGTTGCTCATGTCCATTCCACAACCTGCCCTCCTTCCCCAGGAAGGAACTGAGGGTCGGGGGGAACCAGCGGCGCCCTGTATATTGCGACATGTGCATGCCACTCCAGGGGATGCCGGAGCCAGTCGCTTACGGATATTGCTGAGGGAAAGACTTCTGGCACTAGTGCATTTGGCGAGCGCACACACCTAATATGGAATGGACATGAGCAACACATCTCGAAGATCACCAGTTACGAAAAAGGTAACTGTCTTTTTTCCAACTGTGGGGGACTCCCCAGATAGACGTGTTTGGTACCTGAAGCAACAGGAAATGCCACCAGTTCTGCTCTCTGCAAGGCCACAGCCTGGGGTCTCTTATGGATGCCTTCCTGCTATCATGGATAGATCATTTATATTATGCTTTTCTTCCTGTCACACTAATGCACAAGGTTCTGATGAAGATCAGATGGGACTGGGCATGAATCATTCTCGTAGCTCCTGTATGGCCCAGGCAACATTCGTTCCTCTTTGAGTGCCACATTCCACATTAGGTGTGCGCCTGTCGTGTGCACGAGTGTGGGAAACGTTTCCCCTTAGCAGCTCCTGTCGGGTCGGCGGGGCCCCTGCCAGAGTGGCACCACTGCGCCGTGTATATACACCCCCGCTGGCCTGACCCCCTCCAGTTCCTTCTTACCGTCTGTGACGGCATTGGAACAACCTCTTGCTCTCGTAAGAGAAGCAGTTCCCTTAGCCTTAGGGTATGTCTACACTACGAAATTAGGTCGAATTAATAGAAGCCGGTTTTATAGAAATCGGTTGTATACAGCCGATTTTGTGTGTCCCCACATAAAATGCTCTAAGTGCTCTAGTCGGCGGACCGCGTCCACATTACCGAGGCTAGCGTCTATTTCCGGAGCATTGCACTATGGGTAGCTATTCCACAGTTCCCGCAGTCTCCGCCGCCCATTGGAATTCTGGGTTGAGATCCCAATGCCCGGATGATGCAAAACAGTGTTGCGGGAGGTTCTGGGTACATGTCGTCAGGCCCCTCCCGCTCCGTCAGAGCAACGGCAGACAATAGATTCGCGCCTTTTTACCTGGGTTACCTGTGCAGACAACATACCACGGCAAGCATGGAGCCTGCTCAGCTCACCGTCACCATATGTCATCTGGGTGCCGGCAGACGTGGGACTGCATTGCTACACAGCAGCAGCAGTTAACTGCCTTTTGGCAGTAGACGGTGCAGCATCACTGGTAGCCTTCATCGGCGATCTGGGTGCTGGCAGCTGTGGGGCTGGCAGCCGTAGGGCTGCATTGCACCAGCCCCTTGCCTTTTGCCTTTTGGCAGTAGATGGTGTATTACGACTGGTAACCGTCCTATTACAAGTTGGATCATCTCACATTAGCAGAGTCTTCCCTGAGCAGCAGATCGTGCAATAGGCCTGAAGGCCATCGTAGTACACTAACTGCCAAGCACCCAGAAGATGCCGAGGGCTATCAGTCATGCTGCACTGTGGTCTTAAGATGTAAAAAATAGATTTGTTCTGTATTCATTTGCTTCCCCTCCCTCCATGAAATCAACGGTCTGCTAAACCCAGGGTTTTCAGTTTAATCTTTGGGGGGACCATTCTGTGTGACAGTTGTTTGTGTTTCTCCCTGATGCACAGCCACCTTTCTTGATTTTAATTCCCTGTACCTGTACGCCATGTCGTCACTCGGCCCTCCCTCCCTCCCTACCTCCCTCCTTCTCCTGGTCCGTCAGATACTAGTTTCGCGCCTTTTTTCAGACCAGGCTCCATAGCTAGCACTGGGATCATGGAGCCCGCTCAGATCACCAGGGCAGTTATAAGCACTATGAACACCACGCGCATTGTCCTGGAGTATATGCAGAGCCAGGACATGCCAAGGCGAAACCCGGACCAGCCGAGGAGGCGATTGCAGCGCGGCGAAGAGAGTGATGAGGAAATTGACATGGACATAGACCTCTCACAAGGCACAGGCCCCAGCAATGTGGAAATCATGGTGTTACTGGGGCAGGTTCATGGCGTGGAACGCCGATTCTGGGCCCGGGAAACAAGCACAGACTGGTGGGACCGCATCATGTTGCAGGTGTGGGACGATTCCCAGTGGCTGTGAAACTTTCGCATGCATAAGGGCACTTTCATGGAACTTTGTGACTTGCTTTCTCCTGCCCTGAAGCGCCAGAATACCAGGATGAGAGCAGCCCTCACAGTTGAGAAGCGAGTAGCGATAGCCCTGTGGAAGCTTGCAACGCCAGACAGCTACCGGTCAGTCGGGAATTAATTTGGAGTGGGCAAATCTACTGTGGGGGCTGCTGTGATCCAAGTTGCCAGGGCAATGAAAGACCTGGTGATATCCAGGGTAGTGACTCTGGGCAACGTGCAGGCAATAGTGGATGGTTTTGCTGAAATGGGATTCCCAAACTGTGGTGGGGCCATAGACGGAACCTATATCCCTATCTTGGCACCGGAGCACCAAGCCACCGAGTACATAAACCGCAAGGGGTACTTTTCAATGCTGCTGCAAGCCCTGGTGGATCACAAGGGACGTTTCACCAACATCAACGTGGGATGGCCTGGAAAGGTACATGATGCTCGCGTCTTCAGGCACTCTGGTCTGTTTCGAAAGCTGGAGGAAGGGACTTTCTTCCCGGACCAGAAAGTAACCGTTGGGGATGTTGAAATGCCTATCGTGATCCTTGGGGACCCAGCCTACCCCTTAATGCCATAGCTCATGAAGCCGTACACAGGCAGCCTGGACTGGAGTCAGTACCTGTTCAACTATAGGCTGAGCAAGTGCCGAATGGTGGTGGAATGTGCATTTGGACGTTTAAAAGCGCGCTGGCGCAGCTTACTGACTCGCTCAGACCTCAGCGAAAAGAATATCCCCATTGTTATTGCTGCTTACTGTGCGCTCCACAATATCTGTGAGAGTAAGGGGGAGACATTTATGGCGGGGTGGAAGGTTGAGGCAACTTGCCTGGCCGCTGATTACGCGCAGCCAGACACCAGGGCGGTTAGAGGAGCACAGCAGGGCGCGGTGCGCATCAGAGAAGCTTTGAAAATGAGTTTTGTGACTGGCCAGGCTACGGTGTGAGACTGTTTGTTTCTCCTTGATGAACCCTCCAACCCCACCCCACCCGGTTCACTCTACTTCCCTGTAAACCAATCACCCCACCCTCCCCTCCCCACTTCGAGCACCGCTTGCAGAGACAATAAAGTCATTGTTATTTCACATTCATGCATTCTTTATTCATTCCTCACAAAAGTAGGGGGATAATTGCCAAGGTAGCCTGGGATGAGTGTGGGAGGAGGGATGGAAAAGGACACACTGCATTTTAAAACTTTAACTCTTATTGAAGGCCAGTCTTCTGATGCTTGGGCAATCGTCTGGGGTGGAGTGACTGGGTGGCCGGAGGCCCCCCCACCGTGTTCTTGGGCATCTGGGTGAGGGAGGCTATGGAACTTGGGGAAGAGGGCTGTTGGTTACACAGGGGCTGTAGCGACGGTCTCTGTTCCTGCTGCCTTTCCTGCAGCTCAACCATATGCTGGAGCATATCAGTTTGATGCTCCAGTAGACGGAGCATTGACTCTTGCCTTCTGTCTGTAAGCTGACGCCACCTATCATCTTCAGCCTGCCACTTGCTCTTTTCATCCCGCCATTCAGCCCGCCACCTCTCCTCTCGTTCATATTGTGCTTTTCTCATGTCTGACATTGACTGCCTCCACGCATTCTGCTGTGCTCTATCAGCGTGGGAGGACATCTGGAGCTCCGTGAACATATCGTCCCGCGTCCTCCGTTTTCTCTTTCTAATGTTCACTAGCCTCTGCGAAGGAGAAACATTTGCAGCTGGTGGAGGAGAAGGGAGAGGTGGTTAAAAAAGACACATTTTAGAGAACAATGGGTACGCTCTTTCGTTACAAGGTCGCATTTTTCCTCTTATAGTGAGGGCCTGCCGGTTTGGTACGAGAGATCACTCACGCAGTGCCAGGCAACAGATTTCGGCTTGTAGGCAGCCATGGTAAGCCACAGTCTTTTGGCTTTTTTAACCTTCTTAACATCTGGGAATGGTTTCAAACAGCAGTGCCCTCATTTCCCATATCAAGGATGAATTGGGTTGGCCATTTAAAATGGGTTTTCAATGTAAAAGGAGGGGCTGCGGTTTCCGGGTTAACATGCAGCACAAACCCAAGTAAACCACCCCCCACACACACACACGATTCTCTGGGATGATCACTTCACCCCCTCCCCCCACCGCGTGGTTAACAGCGGGGAACATTTCTGTTCAGAAGAGCAGGAACGGGCACCTCTGAATGTCCCCTTAATAAAATCACCCCATTTCAACCAGGTGACCGTGAATGATATCACTCTCCTGAGGATAACAAAGAGAGATAAGGAATGGATGTTGTCTGCATGCCAGCAAACACTGGGACCATATGCTGCCATGCTTTGTTATGCAATGATTCCAGACTACGTACTACTGGCCTGGCGTGGTAAAGTGTCCTACCATGGCGGACGGCATAAGGCAGCCCTCCCCAGAAACCATTTGCAAAGGCTTTGGGAGTACATGAAGGAGAGCTTTCTGGAGATGTCCCTGGAGGATTTCTGCTCCATCCCCATACACGTTAACAGACTTTTCCAGTAGCTGTACTGGCCGCGATTGCCAGGGCAAATTAATCATTAATCATTAAACACACTTGCTTTTAAACCATGTGTAATATTTACAAAGGTACACTCACCAGAGGTCTCCTGTGTGCCCTCAGGGTCTTGGGTGAGCTGCAAAAGACCTCATCGGATTGTTGGCAGCGAGCCCCCTCCCGGCCAGGGAGAAGCCTCCGGCGCCCAGACCCAGGGTGCCATCGAGGGGAAAGCCAGCTGTTCAAGGTCACTGTCCCGGCACCACTCCTGGCGCTGGTCCCGGTCGAGCTCTGAGTCCGTGGACTCCCAGTTACCCTTGACTCAGACGGAAGTCTCGGTACCAGAGACGAGTCAACGCATGGGGTTGGTGCAGGACACACGGCGCTCCCCAGTGCCCCCCAAAGACTGTCACCAGCAGGAGTTGAGCCGGGAGTTGCCGAGAACAGCGGTACCGGTCTCGATGAGCCAGAAACCGATCATCAGCCTCCCGCCGGCACAGATGGACAGCACCGCCGTGGCCCTCGTGCTCAATGTCGCCGGAGTCTGGTACAGACTCAGGCCGATACAGGTACCCGCAATGGGCCCCGGACAGCAGGGAACAACAAGCTGGCTGGCTACCACAATGGGGACCACCAGGACACCGGCCCTTCTGGACCCCTTGGGCCTACCACCAGTGTCTAGGTGCTCCCTCCTGGGCCAGCTATACGGTACAGAGGTCCCAGTCCCCGCACCGATGCTTTCCTGTAAGGGAAGCTACAGCATCCAAGCCGCCTGCAGCCTCGCCAAGCGAGAGATCAGCGAGGCTGGCACCATGTACCCGGTGCCGTCCCAGGACCACCGGCCCCGGCTCGAGCCGGAAGCCCCTCCCCTGTGGGAGAGGGGGATCAGGGAGACAAGCAGGAGGAAGCTGAGTAGCTGCTAACTTCCTCATCATCCCTGGATGAAGCAGTAGCAGGCACGGCGGTGTCAGGACCTCCGCCATTAGACCACAAGGCCCACCAAGAAGTGCTTCGTAAGGTGGCCCATAACTTGGGGTTGCAAGCCAAGGAGACGGTTGAGCAGGGAGACCCCATGGTGGATATTCTGAGCCCAGAAGGTCCTTTCAGAATAGAGCTCCCGCTCATTAAGACCATTCAGTCTAATTACACAACTATATGGCAGACTCTGGCATCCAGCGCACCAACGGGCAAAGGGGTGGAGTGCAACTACTTCGCCCTGTCAAAAGGTTACGACTTCTTGTTCTGTCACCCGAGCCCATGAACAGGCCATCCTCAACAGGCATAACTTCAACTCCTGGGCGGCGGTGGGGAAATTTAAGGACAACCTCCCGCAGGGCTCCCAACAGGAGTTCATGGCCCTGGTGGAGGATGGCAAGGCCGTAGCGAAAACCTCCCTCCAAGCGTCCCTGGACTTGGACATGGCAGCCAGGACAATAGCATCAGGCATGGTCATGCAGCGCTCAGCGTGGCTTCAGGAGTCAGGCTTGCCCCCTGAGGTCCAGACAATAGGAGGAGGTGCAATAATAACAATTCCAGTAGGCCGAGCCAGAACCAAGGCCAACATAAGCCTCAGTCGGGCTCTAAGCCAGGCTTTTGAAGGTGCGCTCGAGGACAGCGTACCAGATCATCCACCGGATCCATCCCCGTGTTTCCTCAACCGCCTGTCCCACTTCTCCCGTGCGTGGTCCAGCATTATGTCAGACCATTGCGTGTTAAGCACGGTGCGAAGCGGGTACATGCTACAGTTTTCCTCCCTGTCTACCCCGCACCCGCCTTCCCCGTCCCTCTTCCGGGACCCTTCTCACGAGCATCTCCTAGAAAAGGAGGTTCACTCGCTCCTAGAGGTGGGGGCGGTTCAGATAGTGCCCTTAGACCTAAGGGGGAAAGAGTTCCACTCCCGCTACTTCCTCATCCCCCCAAAGCCAAAGGGGGCCTTCGTCCCATCCTAGACCTGCGTGGGCTCAACAAGTTCCTGATCAAGGCCCGGTTCCGCATAGTCTCTCTGGGCACCATTATTCCTTCTCTGGATCCAGGAGACTGGTACGCTGTCCTCGACCTGAAGGACGTGTACTTTCATATCGCCATCCACTCGGATCATCGCCGATTTTTGCGCTTCACCATGAACCAGGAACGTTACCAGTTTGCAGTTTTACCGTTTGGCCTTGCTGTGGCCCCACGGTATTCACAAAATGCATGGTGGTGGTGGCAGCATGCTTGCAGAGACAGGGGATTCGAGTTTACCCGTACCTCGACGACTGGCTCCTGGCGGGTTGGTCCGAAGAAGAGGTTCGGACTCATGTACAGACAGCATTGAATCTATTCTGCAAACTGGGGCTCCTGGTCAATGTTCCTAAGTCCACTCTTGTCCCAACGCAGAGAGTGGAGTTCATAGGGGCGGTCCTAGATGTGGTACAGGCAAGAGCGAGCCTCCCAGAATCACGATTCCTGGCCATCCAGCAGGCGGTGAGCTCCCTGTTCCAGTTCCCCATTAAGATGGCCAGATGTTGCCTGCGACTGCTAGGCCACATGGCAGCTTGCACGCATGTGGTCAAGCATGCCAGACTGAGACTCAAAACTCTGCAGGCTTGGCTCGCCCGTGTATACCGCCCTGGCAGGGACCCCCTAGACTTGATAGTGACAGCCCCGGGGGATGTGCTGGATTCATTGAGGTGGTGGCAGTCCCAGACCGTAGTTTGCGAGGGCATCCCCTTTGCCGCATAACAGCCGGACTTGACGCTGTAACAGACGCGTCAGACCTCGGATGGGGGGCTCACCTGGGGAACCTCAAAACTCAGGGCTTGTGGTTGGGAATGGAGCAATCGCTCCATATCAACGTGAAGGAGTTCAGGGCAGCTCATTTAGCATGCCAGACCTTTCACACCACTGTGAGTGGTCACAGCGTGACAGTTCTGACAGACAACACGACCACCATGTTTTATATAAACAAGCAGGGCGGAGCCCGTTCCTCCCCGCTTTGCCTCGAAGCTCTCCTCCTCTGGAACTTCTGCATAGCCCATGCCATTCACCTCGAGGCGGTGTATCTCCTGGGGGAGCAAAACAAGCTGGCGGACCATCTCAGCAGGTCCTACTGCATGCACGAGTGGATGCTCAGAATGGACGTCATGCTTTCGCTCTTCCAGAGGTGGGGGTTTCCCCGGGTAGACGTGTTCGCTACCAAGGACAACACCCACTGCCCACATTTGTGCTTGTTCCAGGGTCGCAGCCCGGGCTCAATAGCTGACGCATTCACGATCCGGTGGGGAAGGGAACTAAAATACGCTTTTCCCCCCCATCCCCCTAGTATACAAGGTACTGCTCAAGGTACGCAGGGACAGGGCGTCGATCATTCTCATTGCCCCTGCATTGGGCCCACCAGCATTGGTTCACCACGCTCCTGGAGCTGTCGGTGGAGGCCCCGATAACCTTGCCCCTACACCGGGACCTCATTATGCAGGACGGAGGATGGCTTCTCCACCCCAACCTGCAATCGCTGCATCTGATGGCATGGAAGCTACGTGGTTAAATGCTTTGGAGAGCCAGTGCTCCCTTCCTGTGCAGCAGGTTCTACTTGGTAGTAGTAAGCCCTCTACCAGGGCAATTTACTTGGCCAAGTGGAAGAAGTTCTTGTGCTGGTGCGGGTCACAACAGGTGCAACCGCTCCAGGCCCCGGTGCCGACCATTCTAGCATACCTTCTGCACCATAAGCAACAAGGGCTGGCCCCATCCTCGATTAAGGTGCACCTGGCGGCTATTTCCGCCTTTCACCCAGGGTTTTTAGGTAGCTCGATTTTCTCCCACTCAACGGTGGGACGATTCCTCAAAGGTCTGGAAAGGATGTTCCCTTACTCATGCTCCCCTGTTCCCCCATGGAATCTTAACTTAATCCTTTCTAAGCTCATGGGGGTCCCCGTTTGAACCCATGGCTACCTGCTCCCTTCTCCACCTTTCCTGGAAGGTGGCATTCCTGGTGGCGATCACCTCGGCTAGAAGGGTATCAGAGCTGAGGGCTCTCACCTTGGAGCCACCATACACTGTTTCACAAAGACAAGGTGCAGCTCCGCCCATACCCTAAGTTCCTCCCAAAGGTGGTCTCACAATTCCATCTGGGCCAGGACATTTGCCTGCTGGTGTTTTTTCCCAAACCCCATACGGACTCGATTCACTGCAGCCTGCACACCCTAGATGTCCGCCGAGCGTTGGCATTCTACTTGGAGCGCACCAAACCCTTTTGTAAGTCCACGCAACTATTCGTGGCCGAGAGGATGAGGGGCAGTCCAGTGTCAACACAGCAAATCTCATCGTGAATTACAGACTGCATTCAGGCGTGTTATGACCTCGCTGGTGTCCCAGCTCCGGCAGTCACGGCCCAAATGACCAGAGCGCAGACAGCTTCCACGGCCTTCCTGGCTGAGGTCCCAGTCCAGGAGATCTGGAGGGCGGCCACCTGGTCATCAGTGCACACCTTTACGACCCACTATGTGGTCAACCAGCAGGGAGGACGTGGCAGTTGGCGGGACGGTCCTCCGATCGGTGACTCCTACCCTCCTCCAAAGGTAGGCTTGTGATTCACCTAATGTGGAATGGACGTGAGCAAGCACTCGAAGAAGAAAGAACGGTTACTTACCTTTAGTAACTGTTGTTCTTCGAGATGTGTTGTTCACATCCATTCTACCACCCACCCTCCTACTTCTCTGTTGGAGTGGCTGGCAAGAAGGAACTGGAGGGGGTCGGGCCAGCGGGGGTATATATGCACGGCGCAGTGGCGTCACTCTGGCGGGGGCCCCGCCGGCCCGACGGGAGCTGCTAAGGGGGAAAGTTTCCGATGCTTGTGCACGCGACGTGCGTACACCTAATATGGAATGGACGTGAACAACACATCTTGAAGAACAAGAGTTACGAAAGGTAAGTAACTGTTCTTTCACCACCCATCTCTGTGGAAGCCCCGCTTCTGCTTCCGCTATACCCAGACCTGATCTCCTGAGACTACAGTCAGCTGCTCCACCCAAACCTCAGCTCTCTTCATCTGACAGTCTGGATGCTTCATGGCTGAATCCTGAGGAGCAAGCATGCTTTCAGCAAGTCTCTAAAGTTTGGTTAGGCGGTAGGAAACCCTCCACCAGGACCACTTACTTCCGAAAATGAAAGTAGTTCTCCATCTGGCCTTCCCAGTGCAGACTTCCACCTGTGCAATCTTTGTTGTAGTCTATATTAGAGTACCTTTTGCATTTGAAACAACAGTGTCTAGCTATTTCTTCAAAGTCCACCTAGCAGCAATTTTGGCCTTCCAGCCCCTGGTCGATCTCTGGTCTGTCTTTTCACACGAGATGGTTATCCATTTCCTTAAAGGCCTAGAGAGGTTATACCCCGCCCAAGTTAGCGATCCTGTTTCTTCCTGGGACCTGAACCTCATCTTATTGAAGCTTATGGGTCCCCCGTTTTAGCCACTGGTAACGTGCTTGCTGGTTCACCACTCTTGGAAATTGGCCTTTTTAGTGGCCATCACCTCAGCCAGAATGGTTTCAGAAATTCATGCCCTGACATCAGCACCCCCATATATGATCTTCTTTAAGAATAAGGTACAGCTGCAGCCACACCCATCTTTCCTTCCGAAAGTGATTTTGCAGTTCCACTGCAGTCAAGCAATCTTCCTACCAGTGTTCTTCCCGAAACTGTATCTGAACAGGGAGGAGCGACATCTACACTCTGGATGTTAGGTGAGTCCTGGCGTTCTATATACACAGGACCAAGCTGTTTCACAGATGAACTCTGCTATTCATAGCAATAGCAGAGAGGATGAAAGCCCTTCCTTTCTTCTTCAAGTTATTGCTTATATCGATTCCTTTCCAGTGATCCCCATAGGGCTGGCTGTGGTGCCCTCTGAAGTGCCATGCTCATGCCGTGGTATATCAGGCGCTGCCGGCCCTACATCCTCTCATTTCCTTCTTACTACCCTTGGTAGTCAGTCGGAGCATCTTTTTTGCTTAGTAAGAGCTAGCAGTTGTCTACCATTCTGAACTTCATGCCTTAAGCCTGTTGTACATAGTTGCTAGTCTTAAGTAGTTGTAGTTAGTTAGGGTCCCAGCAGGACTTTGCCCCAAGCGCGGCACGTCTCGGTCTCCCGGGTTTAAGCTCTGCTTGGACTGGAGCAGGCCTATACCTGTGAGTGACCCCCATGGCAGCTGCCTTAAGTGCCTGGGGGAGTCACATGTTAAGGAGTGGTGCCAGATCTGCAAAAACTTTCGGCACCACACCCAAAAGGAGCAGGACATCTGCCTCAGGGCTCTTCTGATGGACTCCACCCTCCGCCCGGTTTCTGAGCCATCCAGGCAGGTTGTGCAGAATGGCACAGCCTCCATGCATAGCGCATCACCGGCACCTGGCTCCTTCTGGCACTGTTTGCCGTCACCGGTGCCAAAGAAGAAGGCCAAGAAGTTCTCCCCCGGCACCAAGCAAGAAGGCCCACAGTCATCTATCAAGGCACCCGGGCCTCCCTCCAGTCTGTTCCAGAGTCACGAGATCGTGCCTCCCTTGTTGGGGTGCCAAACTCCCTTAAAGGTCTGCCACCGACTCTTGGGAGAGGTCTGGGACCGGCACTTCTGCTTGCACCTTCGTCATCCCAAGCTCCCTCGGCGCAGAGAGAGCACAGGTCTCCACCTGCTCCGATGACGACCCCAGTGCTGCAGGACCCGGCTAAGTTTCTCCAAGAGGGCAAGCCTGCCGTTAAGACCCCTCAGGAGACGGGAACAAAGCCAGTCGCTGGACAGGAGGCATCAATCTTCGCCACCGTGTCGGGGATCCCGGGGCAGATCCTCATTGTGTCGCGAGTCTCCTAGTTGAACTCCCAGATCCCCACGGCTCTATTCTCTGGCACAGAGCCAACACTCCCATTAGTATTCCCGGCACTGCTCACTTTCTCAGTGGTCTGTCCCAATCACCAGCACGATGGGAGCGTTCCCCATCCCAGTACCAGTCTCCCTGGCACCGGTACCGCTCTCCCCGCTACAGTTACTGTTCGGTTACACCCGGGGAATTTTCACCAGTAGCCACGATCACAGAACAAACACAGGCATCAACAGTCCCTCCCTGGTTGCCGGAAGGGGGTTTCTCTGGTACAGAAGGCCAGTTTAGCCCATCGCCAAGGTCTCATTGGCGTGATTGGGCACCGGAGTCCACTCCCTTGTCTGCGGCACTGCACTGGCAGCATGGCCAGTGTAGTGGCCTTATTGGAGCGCACAGGGTGTACTGGTTATGACTATGCCTCCTTCACAGCAGTCCTTGGTGGCCCCGGCGGCACTGGACCCAGTACTGGAAGCCCGTTGTGAAGTCAGGGTGGAGGAACCTATGCCCACCCCAAAGCCTCTTTCTCTGACAGTGGTCGAGACTCCAGCATCCTCACCAGTGATCCAGTCTTCCTTGTTGTCCCCAGACAAGGCAGTTGCAGGACCTTCCAGAGCCAGCCCGCCGGATGACTTCAGGGAATATCAAGCCCTTCTACGGCATGTGGCCAGGAACTTGGGGCTCGAGTTACAGAAGATGGTAAAGCAGGAGGATACTGTCTTCAACGTCCTCTTGGCCTCTACACCTGCCTGGGTCACCCTGTCTGTGCATGAGGGGGTCCTCAAGATATCCAAAGATAGCTTTGTGTTAGACCTCCTCCTTCATCCCACCCACCTCGAAATGGGCCGAGAAAAAATACTTTGTGCTGGCCAAAGGTTTCAATACCGCTATCCCCACCTGCTCCCAGGGTCGATAGTTGTATCTGCAGCCAGCAAAAAGACAAGCAGGTCCCCACCTCCTTGACTCCCAAAAACAAAGATGCTAAGAAACTTGATTTATTTGGGAGAAAGATTTATTCTACTGCCAGCCTGCAATTTTGGGTGGCAAACCATCAGGCCCTGCTGGGCTGGTACAATTTTAATTTCTAGGAGAATCTCAAAAAGTTCCAGGAATCCCTCCTTCAGGGTTCATGAATTCCAAGCCCACCTCCTATGCTTGAGTCACCTACATTGGAATTGAAATGTGCGAGCACTCCAAGAAAAAAGGTAGTAACCTTTCTGAAACTGATGTTCTTTGAGATGTTGCACATGTCCATTCCAAAACCCACCCCCTTCTCCTCTTGTTGGAGTCAGCTGGTAAGAAGGAACTGAGGGGGCGCAGGGTCAGCAGGGTCCTGTATATCAACACTATGAGCATGCGGCACAGAAGGCGATAGAGCCAACCTAATGGATACCACAAAGGAAAAAAATTCCATCACCTGTGCTTGTGGTGCGACACACCTACATTGGAATGGACATGTACAACACACCTTTGAAGAACAGTTTTCAGGGTCTGTCTTAACATTATTATAGAAAGTAGTGTTTGGTCCTAGCATAACCCTAGGAGACTGGCTACCTGATGGAATCTGGTGAAACTGCATGTTGGGTGAGTGCATGTGCACCTCATGGGCCATCCCCAGGTTTTGGGATTATACTAGTGTTGCCATGCAGTCTCCTGATGACTGTCCTTCTCACACTAGCCCTCTTCTGGATCCATTTGGAACTTGAAACTGGGGGTACTGCTGCAACCGGTGAGCCAGTAGCTCGTTGCTCAGCCGCACTGCTGCCATATGCAGCACTATGGGACTGCTGGAAATGCCTCTGCTTATCTCCCTTGCACCACAGGTGATCACTGGATTGTGATAGGAGAAACAAAAAAGAGCATGGGGGATGCAGGATTGAAAATGGGCGTGATGGAGAATATGTCAATGAGAGTGAGAGATACAAGGGTGAGAATAAAAGGGCAACAGAACCACAGAGAAAATTAAAGCAAGATGGAGAAGCGGGGTGAGTGAGGAAAAATGAATGAAAAGAGGGAGGAATAAGCAGCTTTTTCTTCCCTGCCACCTCCTATATCCTAAAAATTTCTTGTGCACGCTGTCCTGACTCTGGTAAAATCATCATCGGTGAGCTCTCCCACACCATGACAAGGGGCCTGATTTTTCACCTGAAAAATCTGACTACCCTGTAAATATTTTTTTAAATGCCATTGCCTCAAACTACTACTATCAACTTGTTTGTTTTCTTAGACAAATCTGTATGTAAATTTAGTTGGCATACTTGAAGCTTTCTGACAATTCATGTTCTACTTGTATTATCACAAATCCTAAGTCTTTCTTGATTCATGAAAGACTTTGAGTAGGCAGGGGCGACTCCAGGCACCAGCGCAGCAAGTGCATGCCTGGGGCAGCAAGCCGTGGTGGGCGGCCTGCCATTCGCTGTGAGGGCGGCAGTCAGGCGGCCTTCGGCGGCGTGCCTACGGGAGGTCCGCCGGTCCCGCGGTTTTGGCAGCAATTCAGCGGCGGGTACGCCAAAGCCGCGGGACCGGCAGATCACCCACAGAAACGCCGCCGGACCCCACACCGCCCACAGGCATGCCGCTGAAGACGCCTGACTGCGGTGCTTGGGGCGGCAAAAAACACAGAGCCGGCCCTGTGAGTAGGTATTGATGAACTTAGCCTGAGGGTGGGGCAGGGTGGGAAGCTACATTCTACAGAAGCCGTAGTAACTGGCTTCAGTTAAGAAAATGTGCTGTATAACAAGTGTGTGGATTGAAATCTACTTTTCACAATAAATATTTTTTTAGTGGTGCTGCAGATATAACCTGTTTCATTTAGGTAGAACTTGGTATCACCTTTGTCAGTGTCTAATGAAGTAAGATTTTGTTATGGCTGTTAGTATTTCTGTGAAAGCTGGACACCGAATCCAGACTTGGCATTTTTGGCTGGGCCTGCAAAACAATATTTTTTATTATCCATCCACCTTCCTGTAAAACATTCCTGCCCACCATGGCCATACCACCATTCACAGGGCTGACTTGAGGATTTTGGGGAGAGATTCCTTGATAAGCCACACATATAACTAATTTTTATATATAATGTGTGTGGTGATCTCTCTAGGTCTATTCCCCAAAATTGAGACCTATTCATGAGTTTTTAACTCACAATAGGGGAAAACCTAGTCTACACTAGAACAAGTTTCCCAATATATCTATACCAGCAAACCCTCCTAACTAGTGTTCCCTTTAACTTTTTACGGCTGTGGGCAGGATGAATTTTATGTGCACCAATATGGAGGTGATGTGTGGTGGGGTTGGGGCTGAGGGGTTTGACATGTGGGAGGGGGCTCAGGGCTGGGGCAGAGGGTTGATGTGCAGTGGGGTGCGGGGTCTGGGGTGGGGGTGGGGATGAGGGGATTGGGGTGTGGAAGGGGGCTCAGGGCTGGGGCAGAGGATTGGGGTGAGGGCTCTGGCTGGGGGGGCAGGGAGAGAGGCTATCCCGAGGGCTGTAGCCGGATGAGAGGATTCCCCCCCAGCTCTCTCTAGCCGCAACAGCTCGGGGCTGGGGTGCCTCTCCACGGTCACAGCAGCTCCAGTGGGGCTGGGCCGAGTGAGAAGCGCCTCTCTCTGCCTCCGTGG
Organism: Trachemys scripta elegans; assembly: GCF_013100865.1. Lineage (NCBI taxonomy): Eukaryota > Metazoa > Chordata > Testudines > Emydidae > Trachemys > Trachemys scripta. The sequence goes on from NC_048300.1 coordinate 20,256,126, forward strand.
TTCTTGATAGCCAGCTATGCAGCTTAGAGGGAACTTAGGCTGCATCTACCGTAGGAGCTATGCTGGAGTTACAGCCTTGGCTGAGTTTCCTCCTGTGGACTGTCACAAGTCTGCTACATTGGACCCAATCTTTGGATTCCATATACTTGGCCCCCATGAGCTTCAAAGCGGTGTCCTGACAGTGTCTCTAGGTCTGGCCTCTCGGGCACATTCCTGGGATGCAGACTGTCTTGTATACCTTCTTGGGATGTGGGGTCCCCATGGCCCAGCTTGCCTTGACCTGGAGACCAGTGCTGAACCCCACAAGTCTCCTCAGTAGCTTATGTACACTCTAACAAGAACTCCACCCTCGTGGGCACTTCAGTTTACAGTTTAACTCTTCAGGGACCATATGACTGCTATCAGAGCACGGGCTTTGCAAAGGAATTTCTTAACCACACACACTTTACTGATGAAAAGTATAAGAAAGTTAGTGATCTAAGCCAAAAACCAAAACTACCTGTATGTACTTGCGTGCCTGAGGTTATGGCTACTCTACCATAAAAACCCAGGAATGGTGTCATAGCCTTTGTTTGCCAGAAGCTGGGAATGGGCGACAGGAGGATTAGTTGATGATTATCTGTTCTGTTCATTCCCTCTGGGGCACCTGGCATCGGTCCCTGTCGGAAGGTAGGATACTGGGCTAGATGGACCATTGGTCTGACAAGTATGGCCATTCTTATGACACCACCTCTCAGCTGACTTGGTCTTGCAGGGCTAAGAACTGCAGTGTAGAGATTTGGGCTCAGGTTGCAGCCTGGGCTCTGGGACCTTCCCCCTCATGTGATATCAGAGCTAAGGCTCCACCCTGAGCCCGCATGTGTATACTGCCATTTTATAGCCCCGCCGCTTGAGCACTATGAGCCTAAGACAGCTAACCTAAGCTAGCAGTAGCTCAGCTGTAGATCTTTTATCCGACTGTAAAGATACCCTTAGTTTCCTCATCATTCCTGAGAGCCTTTTTGGTTCTAATCAGCATTCTTCTAGGTGTCTAGGCCTTTCCTGCCCCATCTCCTGTTCAGTTTTCTCATTCTGGTGATAGCGTCTCCCCCTGGCTTAGAAAAACATCTCTTTTTAAAAAAAAATCAGTCTGGGATACCTTCTCTTCTTTCTTATGCTAAGATTTACCATAGTTCAGCCCTTGAGTGGAAGTGCTGACAGAGGGTCATTAAAAGTTAATGGATTTGCCAATAACCTCCATTGTCCCACCAGGGTGACTACTCAGATCTTGTTGGCATTTGATGATCTTCTCATCAGGGTCAGACACCAAAGCTCCAGCTCCACCCAACACAAGAGGGCTGATGCACAGAAGGGCCTTTGCCAGTATAGAAATATGGCAAAAAAATCAGTCCCTCAGCTTGATGTTACATTAGAAATCTTTGCCAGTATAGCAGACCTGGCCTGAGACTCATCTCTACATTGGGGCCCCAGGATCTTTCAGTATACACACTGATTCTTACCACACCCCACAGTAGTTAATAACATTTGTGCATTTGTTCAATATAGTACACAAAGGAGAGTAATTCACTGACTGAAATGTTGAAAAGCCAGTTAGACATCTTCTTCATTGTAAACTCTTAGTAAGACTCAGCGGTACGTGAGAGTTACCTATTGTTATAAAACATGTTAAATGTGTGTCCTAATATACATCACTAGAAATTACTTCTAGTTTATTCTTTCTCATCTAGGGAAAGCCAAATGTTGTGACTTTTCATCTTCACAAGATATTGACTTAAAAGTCAAGTTGTGTTGGTTGAAACATAAGGCTTTATAAAGCAAATGGTTAAAAATGCAAATACCCTGTTTGAGTCATTGAAGTATAATTGCAAGAGATGGCTGGGTTTAGTTTTGAAATTTAAATGGAGGGGTGGGAACCACTTACATTTACATGTACTGGGCAGACTGAAAAAATCTATCATATCTGGCCCTTCAAAAATATATATCATTTAAACTGGTGATGAGCATTTTAGCCAGCTGTAGACTTTCACAAATACCTTTACCTTTTACCAGTGTTGAGATACAAAAAGGGAGATTTCTCTGTACAGTTTCCTTTTAGTGAAATCAAGGATTCTCCACTGCAATGGATTCCATCCTTTCTGGATAACTGTACCAATTTACCAGAAGTACTGCCTTGGTTGAATCAGTCAGTGTCTGATGCAGCACACAATTATGTGCACTAAAAATGACCCATTATAGAGGGTCATGTGCAAGACTGGGATTTGGACCTACCAAACACTGTTGTAGACACTGGATATGTCTACACTGCAACGTAAGCCCAGGGTTAGTGGGACTTGAGTCAGGTGACCCATGTTAGGGAACACTGGGCTTGAGCATCCACATTGTATTTTAACCCTAGGGTAAGAACTTTCTGACCCATGCTTGAACCTAGGGCTATGGCGTCCACACTGCAGTGTGCAGACCCAAGTCAAAGTAACACTGTCCCAGAGTCCCTAGGGGCCCTTCCTCCCTGCCCCCCGAAAGGTGGCTGCTCTAGCCCTAAAACCATGGTGCACTGTGGGGAAAACTTTACTGCATGCCCTGCACATTACCAGGAAACAGCTTGTTTTGCAAAAAGCTTGATAGGTTTGCTCTCTTTTGCAAAACCAGCAGGTTCTCTGATAGTGTGCTTGCAGATTGGTGATCAGAACAGAATGGGTTCATGCTATCATTAGAGGTGGTTTTGGAACAAATTGATAAACTAAACAGTAATAAGTCACCAGGACCAAATGGTATTCACCCAAGACTTCTGAAGGAACTCAAATGTGAAATTGCAGAACTACTAATTGTAGTTTGTAACCTATTATTTAAAAAAGCTTCTGTACCAAAAGGGCTCCAGAGATGATCCTGGCAATTACAGGCCAGTAAGCCTGACTTCAGTACCAGGCAAACTGGTTGAAACTATAGTAAAGAACAAAATTGTCAGACACATAGATGAACATAATTTGTTGGGGAAGAGTCAACATGGTTTTTGTAAAAGGAAATCAAGAATCATCAATCTACTAGAATTCTCTGAGGGGGTAAATAAGCATGTGGACAAGGGGGATCCAGTGGATATAGTGTACTTAGATTTACAGAAAGCCTTTGACAAGATCCCTCACCAAAGGCTCTTAAGCAAAGTGAGTTGTCATGGGATAAGAGGGAAGGTCCTCTCATGGACTGGTAACTGGTTAAAAGATAGGAAACAAAGGGTAGGAATAAATGGTCAGTTTTCAGAATGGAGAGAGGTAAATAGTGGTGTCCTACAGGGGTCTGTACTGGGACCAGTCCTATTTAACATATTCATAAATGATCTGAAAAAGAGGTAAACAGTGAGGTGGCAAAATTTGCAGATGATACAAAATTACTCAAGATAGTTAAGTCCCAGGCAGATTGCGAAGAGCTATAAAAGGATCTCTCAAAACTGGGTGATTGGGCAACAAAATGCAGCTGAAATTCAGTGTTGATAAATGCAAAGTAATACACATTGGAAAACATAATCCCAACTATACATATAAAACAATGGGGTCTAAATTAGGTGTTACCACTCAAGAAAGAGATCTTGGAGTCATTGTGGATAGTTCTCTGAAAACATCCACTCAATGTGCAGTGGCAGTCAAAAAAGCAAACAGAATGTTGGGAATCATTAAGAAAGGGATAGATAAGATAGAAAATATCATATTGCCTCTATATTAGGGCTGTGAAGCGATTTTAAAAATTAATTGTGCAATTTAAAAAATAAAAATACCATTTATATAAATATTTTTGGATGTTTTCAACATTTTCAAATATATTGATTTCAATTACAACACAGTACAAAGTGTACAGTGCTCACTTTGTTTAGATTACAAGTGTTTGCACTGTAAAAAAACAAAAGAAATAGTATTTTTCTATTCACCTAATACAAGTACTGTAGTGTAATTTCTTTATCATGAAAGTTGAACTAACAAATGTAGAATTATGCACAAAAAACCTGCATTGAAAAATAAAACAGTGTACAAATTTTAGAGCCTGCAAGTCCACTCAGTCCTACTTCTCGTTCAGCCAATCAATCAGACAAACAAGTTTGTTTTATTTGCAGGAGATAATGCTGCCCGCTTCTTGTTTACAGTGTCACTTGAAAGTGAGAACAAGCGTTTGCGTCGCACTGTTGAAGCCAGCATCGCAAGATATTTACATGCCAGATGTGCTAAAGATTCATATGTCCCTTCATGCTTCAACCACCATTCCAGAGGACATGCATCTATGCTGATGATGGGTTCTGCTTGATAACGATCCAAAACAGTGTGGACTGATGCATGTTCATTTTCATCATCTGAGTCAGATGTCACCAGCAGAAGGTTGCTTTTCTTTTTTGGTGGTACAGGTTCTGTAATTTCCGCATCAGAGTGTTGCTCTTTTAAGACATCTGAAAGCATGCTCCACAGCCCGTGCCTCTCAGATTTTGGAAGGCACTTCAGATTCTTAAATGTTGGGTTGAGTGCTGTAGCTATCTTTAGAAATCTCACATCGGTACCTTCTTTGTGTTTTGTCAAATCTGCAGTGAAAGTGTTCTTAAAACGAACAACATGCTGGATCATCATCCTAGACTGCTATAACATGAAATATATGGCAGAATGCGGGTAAAACACAGAGGATGAGACATATAATTCTCCCCCAAGGAGTTCAGTCACAAATGTAATGGGGGATATGATTGAGGTCTATAAAATCATGACTGGTGTCAAGAAAATAAATAAGGAAGTGTTATTTACTCCTTCTCATAACACAAGAACTAGGGGTCACGAAATGAAATTAATAGACAGCAGGTTTAAAACAAACAAAAGGAAGTATTTCTTCACACAACGCACAGTCAACCTGTGGAACTCTTTGCTCGCGGATGCTGTGAAGGCCAAGGCTATAACAGGGTTAAAAAATAACTAGATAAATTCATGGAAGATAAGTCCATCAATGGTTACTAGTTAGGATTGGCAGGGATGGTGTCCTTAGCCTTTGTTTGCCAGAAGCTGGAAATGAGCGACAGGGAATGGATCACTTGATGATTACCTGTTCTGTTCATTCCCTCTGGGGCACCTGGCATTGGCCACTGTCGGAAGACAGGATACTGGGCTAGATGGACCTTTGGTTTGACCCGGTATGGCTGGTCTTATCCTGACCTGGGCTGCTACCCTTTGCAAAGGGGGTGTGGCTTCTGTTTTCAATATAGTGGTTTACTGATTGTTGGGATAGCGAGGACTAAGGAAGTTGTCTCACAAAATTGTGGGATACTTCCAGCTGAATCCTGGGACCTCAGTCAAGTGGAGTTGTGTCTCTACTGCAATGCAATAGGGCTCAGACCCTGGATCTCGACTTGACTCGAGCTCAGATCCTCCAGCCCTGGGTCTCAGCCCTGATTTAGCCTTGAACCTGGGCTCAAGCATGGGCTTACATTGCAGGATAGACACTCCCACTGAATCCCTGAGATCCAAGAGTGCCACATAATGGTGGTATTTTTTCTGATGAGGACCAGATTAAGACCTAATACAAAGATTCAGGGGTTTGCAGGTGAAACAAGTGCACACAGATTTTTGCAGTTGCATCTATTGCACTTAGTTTTGAAAATCTGGCACCCTCTATCAATGCAGTTCATTACCACCTCACTATATATCACATGCCCTCCTAGTCATTCAATGCTGTCTGAGGCGGCTGTGGGGAAAAAAATTACAGGAGTTGGATCAGCAATACAATATCATCTGGGAGATATAATGCTTTTATTCTGTGAGTAGGATAGAAGAACTGGCTGTAGAGTACTCCCTGAATTGCTTTATGTGTGGTTCTGATTTCCCTCTTTAATTTTCACAGTGTAAGGAATAATGGATATTATCATGTTGCTGCAGATAGAGACTATGATCCTGTTCAGAAGGTGGCATGTATCACTTACTTTGCAAAGAGAATTCATACACTAATGTAGCATCCCCCTTAAGAAAATCAGATGGGAGATGCTATAGATATGAATTCACAATTAAGTGTTCCTATGTAATGAGCCCAGGAGATGGAATGCTATAAGGGAAGACATTTAGTAGCTGATCTACTCTAGAAATGTTAGCTAGTAGACTGATATAGTGTCCATTCTTAGGTCAAGCTGGAAGAATTCCATACCACTTCAAAATGCACTGACAGAGCACAGGGCAAATGAGAAGTGTATTTTATTTAGATAACATAAAGCCCTATGACAGTGTCAGGGCTGCAGCTTGGGAAGTAACAACTTAAAAAAGGCAGGATTGGTACCTTCATTCAAGCCCAGGAGAGTTGTGCCCTTTTATAACCGTATGTGCTGCTCATTCAACCTTATGGCTCTAAAACTTTCAGAGAAGACTATTCAGAGGAATGGTGTCCTTTGATAAACTTATTTTTTAACATGAAGAAAGACTTCAAAAAAATTCAAGCCTTCAGTTTATCAGAGAACTCAGGTTCTCCTTCAAGTGATGGTCCCTATATGGAGTCCAATCGCGAGTACGCATGTGCGCCATGTACCAGAGCTGGAATAGTTCATAGTACTGTCCGTTGACCCACACATGCATTGTGCATTGACTGCATGATGCGTCCGAGGCTTTAAGAAGCCGTGCAGGTCGACGCCATTCCAGTTCCTTCTTATCGCCGCATGGCCAGAGTTGAAACCCCTGTTCCTCGGTGGTCTTAGCTTGCTTTGAGGACTGCGCTTCTCCTGTTATTGCTGTATATAGTTCTTCGTAGTATAGTTGTCCGTCCTCGTTTTTCCCCATCCCTCAGCTTTGTTAGATTTGGAATTGGAATCAAAGCCTTTCCCCTTAGCGGGACTCTTCCTCAGCCAGAGGATTATGCCCAGACAAGCCAGGTTTAGGTACTGTACTTCTTTGCCCTGGCTCGTTCTCTGTGAGCAACGAGCATCAATGCTGCCTCTATTGCCTCGGTGAAGCTCATGTCACTGCATGCTGCTCTATCTGCCACTCCTTCCCACTCTGAACCCAGGAAGCTCATGAGTTTCGCTGCCATAAGTTCCTGATGGAAGAGACAATGTGCCCTCATGTGCCACAGGATCAGGCACCGATGGATCCGTCGGACCATTGATCCACCCCAGCGGCCAGTCTTGCTCCCATCCCTTCCTCCCTGGCACTGGCAGTACCATCGCATCTGCCCAAGCAGCATCGTGTGCATAAGAAGCATACATGGGCACAAGAGTGGCTCCCCCAACAGGGACCGCCCACAAGCGCAGTGTTTCCTCCCTGAGCCATGCCTGAAATCTTGCTCAAAGCATAAGTCCAAGCACTGTGCTCCGACGACGTCGACTTTGGCCCTGGTGACCACTCCCCAGCCCTTGCCTCCATCACCGTCCACTCTACTGGGACCATCCGGTCTCTCCCACCCAGTTCTGTGCACACTAGGACACCTGTCCCCCTTGACTGATACGGCAGAGCTGATGCTGCCATTTGCTGGCTCCCACCGCGACTTGCACTGCCGGCTACCGTCTGTTCTCTGTCCCCAATTGACGAGCCTTTCCTATTGATGGACCACCTTCCATTGCTTCCTGCTGCTCCAACGACTCCGCCTCTGCTGGACCCATCCTCAGACTCGGGTGGATCCTGCCTTCTCGCCAGCCCATTGCCACCCCAGATGGCAGCCCTACCCACTGGCTTCTGGGCAATTTGCCAACCCATAGTTTGCCTACCTGTCAACGCTCTCCATGCTCCATCACTGCCTACGGTGCTCATTTATTTGGAAGTCCTTGTTCTGCCCAATCCGCCCATGCCTCTGGCACCGCCAGAACTGTTGGCCCAGCAGGTCCCCACTAATGCCTCTTCCTCACCGATGACACACTCATCCCTCCCTCTCTCTCACCTCCAGACAACCATGCTCAATATCAAGCCCTTCTTCATTATATAGCCACTGCCCTTAACCTTCCCACAAACCAGTTCTTGGATAGTCTTCAGCCTCCAGGCCCTGCTCATACTGCCTTACCCATCCCTAATGCCATCCTTCAGCCTCCACAGGTGTTTTGGCACACACTGGCTTCCTGTGCACCTACTCCAAAGCGGGCTGAATGCTGCTACTCTGTGCCGGCCAAGGATACAAACTTCCTTTTCCAACACCTGTTTCTGAATTCCCTGGTGGTCCAGGTAGTCACGGAGTGTGCCTGCCAACAACACCTTTGCTCCATCCCCCCTGACCAGGCAGCCAAAAAACTTTGACCTTATCGGATGTAAGGTATACTCCTCTGCGGGCCTCCAATTCCGTACCACCAGTTACTAAGCTATCCTGGCCAAGTATGATTCCCGTTCATATACCAAACTCAGAGTTCCTTGACTGCCTTCCCACATACAAACAACAGGACTTTCAGTCGTTCATAGATGAAGGCCTGCTGTTCTCCAAAGTCACTCTTCAAGCCGCAGAGGACGCCACTGATATCACCTCCTGATCGCTAGCCTCTGGGGTGGTGCTTCTTCGCAACTTACGGCTATAATCCAGCGGCTTCCCAAAGGAAGTCCAGACTACCCTTGAAGACCTTCCCTTCGATAACCACAAATTTTTCAGTGACAAGATTGACAAGTCCCTTCACTCCCTAAAAGACTCCCGAGCCACCCTCCAATCCCTGGCCCTCTACACCCCTGCCCCCACTTGTAGGCAAAACCAACCTTCCTTCCGTCCCCACCACCGACAAACATACCAATCTTACCCCCAATTCCAGCCTGAGCAACCCCACCGCCATCTGCAGCAGTCTACCACTTCTACCTCTGCTGCTCTTCAACAACATGACGATGGTCATATATGTCAACAAGCAGGGTGGGGCCCATTTCCCCTCCCTTGGTGCAGAGGCCGTTCTCCTTTGGAATTGGTGCCTGAAACATGAGATCACTTTCCACACCGTGCACCTTCCCCACACAAGCAACTCTCTCACGGATACCTTCAGTTGCTCCTTCCATGCCAACCACGAGTGGGAACACCACGACCCCATGCTCCGCTCCATCTTTGCCATTGGGGCATATCTCGCTGGGATCTCTTTGCCAGGGCGGACAATCACAAACTCTCTCTCTTCTGCTCCAGGGGAGCCCTAGGCCCAGGCTCACAAGATGATGCCCCTCTCCTCCCTTGGACCACCGAACTCTGCTACGCCTTCCCGCCCATTCCTCTGCTTCTGCAAGTCCCACTCAAAATACGCTGGGGATCGGGCGATGGTCCTCCTTGTGGCCCCCGCTTAGCTTTGCCAGAACTGGTTTATGGACCTTCTTTTCCTCTCCATCCGCCCCCTGATCTGCTTTCCTGATCTCCTGACACAGGCCCATGGCCACAGCCAACACCCCAGTCTTGCCCTCTTCACCTCACGGCCTGATATTTGGATGGGGCTTACGGATAGACATGGTATGCTCTGCTCCCATCTGCAACATCCTTACGCACAACCGGCGCCCATCCACCAGAGCTTCCTATGAATCCAAATGGTGCCGCTTCACCCTTTGGTCGCGTGACCGTGGCTACTTCTCTATCCCTGTCATCCTGAGCTACCTGGCAGCTAATCTGGCCTCACCCACTCCTCAGTTCATGTCCACCTGGTGGCGCTCAGTGCCTTCCTCCTTCCGGTGGATGGCTTCTCCATCTTCACTCACCCAACTACCGTCTGCTTCCTCTGCGGCCTTCTTAATGTCTTTCCCTCTGGTCTGCAAGTCGACCCCTTAACTTGGTCCTCTCTACCCTCACTAAGCTGCCCTTTGAATCCCGTGCCATGTGCTCCTTCACCCACCTTTCCATGAAGGTCATCTTCTTGGTGGCCATTACCTCTGCACATTGTGTCAGCGAACGAGCAACCATGATGGCGGACCCTCCCTTTACTGTCTTTCACAAAGACAAAGTCTCCTGCCACCACCCCAAATTTCTCCCTAAGGTGGCATCCCTGTTCCACCTCAATCAATGTGTACATCTCCCCACCTTTTACCCCAAGCTACATGCTTCCCCGAGGCACTGTGCACTCCGCTCCCTGGATGTACGTAGGGGACTCACATTCTATCCTCAATGCATCCATCCCTTTTGCACTTCCCCACACCTCTTCATCGCCATTGCTGACTACTTTTGAGACAATGCTCTCTCCTCACAACCTGTTTCCTGCAGGATCTGCTGGTGTATTACTGATGGCTATACTCTCTCTCACATTCGTTCCCCACCAGGGCTCATGGCTCATTCCACGTGGGCTCATGCCAGCATGTCAGCCTTCCTCACAGACATTCCATGACAGGACATTTGTTGTGTGGCCACTTGGTCATCTATCCATACCTTTGCCACACAGTATGCCATTGCCCCTGCCGCGTTGGCAGACTTGCCGTCGGATGAGCTGTGTTACACACACTGACTGCTGTTAAGACCTCGTGCCCACCTCCGTGCTGAACACTGCTTGCTATTCTCCCACTATTGGAATCCACATAGGGACCATCACTCGAAGAAGGTTACTTACCCCAACTGGAGCTTCTTCAAGATGTGTGGTCTCTATCTGTATTCCAATACCCGCCCTCCATCCCCTCTGCTGCTGGCTCTGTGCTCCCGTGTAGGAGAGAACTGGTGGCATCGACCCACATGGCTTCTTAAAGCCACGGATGTGCCACCTTACTGTGCATGTCTATCCCTTAACATGTTTGTATTTCTTTTAAATGTAACATTAATTCTGTAACAAGGAAAACATAACTACTACATATGTGCAACGTTGTTAACTTCAATTGCTTAACTTCCCATTGCTTGAGACTACACTTATGATATTGCATTTATAGTTTATTTTGTTTTCCTCTATTTCTAACAGAAAATAAAAAATCTACAACTATTTAATTTAATGCAGTTTACAAGCTTTACTGTGGGCTCAGTTTCCTCATCTGCAACTGGGAAAATGATATTTCACAGGGGTATTTTTAGGATTCACTATTTTGAGCCAGAATCTTCCTCGCTTACTCACTTGTAGTCCCATTTTGTACTTTAGTGCCTGACTACACTTTACATTCACATTTTACTTAACTTTCAAGTACAATAGTTATGCAACACTAGTTTCCTGTTTGGACAAACTTATTCTGGAAGAAGAGGGCTTTTTTCTGGTTTAGCTTAATCCACTAACCTGGAAAAAGACACTTTTAGGGTATGTCTACACTACGGGATTAATTCGAATTTACAGAATTTGATTTTTGGTAACTGATTGTATAAACTCAAGTGTATGCAGCCACACTAAGCACATTAATTCGGCGGTGTGCGTCCATGTACCGAGGCTAGCGTCGACTTCTGGAGCGTTGCACTGTGGGTAGCTATCCCATAGTTCCCGCAGTCTCCTCCGCCCATTGGAATTCTGGGTTGAGATCCCAATGCCTGATGGGGCCAAAAACATTGTCGCGGGTGGTTCTGGGTACATCCTTCCCCTCCCTCCAGGAAAGGAACGGCAGACAACCATTTTGCGCCTTTTTTCCTGGGTGAACAGTGCAGAAGCCATACTACGGGAAGCATGGAGCCCGCTCAGCTCAAGACAGCAGTCGTGAACATTGTAAACACCTCGCGTGTTATCATGCAGTTTATGCTGAACCAGAATCTGCAAAACCAGGTGGGCTGGAGTTGGCTACGGCAGCGCGGCCACAAGAGTGATGCAGACATGGACACAGAATTCTATCAAACCGCGGGCCCCGGCGCTTTGGAGATCATGCTGTTAATGGGGCAGGTTATAGCCGTGGAACACCGATTCTGGGCCTGGGAAACAAGCACAGACTGGTGGGACCGCATAGTGTTGCAGGTGTGGAACGATTCCCAGTGGCTGCAAAACTTTTGCATGCATAAGGGCACTTTCATGGAACTTTGTGACTTGCTTTCCCCTGCCCTGAAGCACCAGAATACCAAGATGAGAGCAGCCCTCACAGTTGAGAAGCAAGTGGCGATAGCCCTGTGGAAGCTTGCAACACCAGACAGCTACCGGTCAGTCGGGAATCAATTTGGAGTGGGCAAATCTACTCTGGGGGCCGCTGTGATGCAAGTAGCCAAAGCAATCACTGAGCTGCTGCTACCAAAGGTAGTGACTCTGGGAAATGTGCAGGTCATAGTGGATGGCTTTGCTGCAATGGGATTCCCTAACTGTGGTGGGGCGATAGATGGAACCCATATCCCTATCTTGGCACTGGAGCACCAGAGTAGCCAGTACATAAACCGCAAGGGGTACTTTTCAATGGTGCTGCAAGCACTGGTGGATCACAAGGGACGTTTCACCAACATCAACGTAGGATGGCCGGGAAGAGTTCATGACGCTCGCGTCTTCAGGAACACTATTCTGTTTAAACGGCTGCAGCAAGGGACTTACTTCCCAGACCACAAAATAACCGTTGGGGATGTTGAAATGCCTATAGTTTATCCTTGGGGACCCAGCCTACCCCTTAATGCCATGGCTCATGAAGCCATACACAGGCAGCCTGGACAGTAGTCAGGAGCTGTTCAACTACAGGCTGAGCAAGTGCAGAATGGTGGTAGAATGTGCATTTGGACATTTAAAGGGTCGCTGGCGCACGTGACTGACTCGCTCAGACCTCAGCCAAACCAATATTCCCATTGTTATTGCTGCTTGCTGTGTGCTCCACAATCTCTGTGAGAGTAAGGGGGAGACCTTATGGCAGGGTGGGAGGCTGAGGCAAATCGCCTGGCCATTGATTACGCGCAGCCAGACACCAGGGCGATTAGAAGAGCACACCAGGAAGCGCTGCACATCAGAGAAGCTTTGAAAACGAGTTTCATGACTGGCCAAGCTACGGTGTGAAAGTTCTGTTAGTTGAAAACCCTCCTCGTTGATTGACTCATTCCCTGTAAGCAAACCACCCCCCTCCTTCAATCACAGCTTGCTTTCAAAGGAAATAAAGTAACTATAGTTTAAAAATCATGTATTCTTTATTAATTGATTACCCTGGTCTACAATTTTTTAGAAGTCGTCTGCTTCAGAGATAAAATGTGCTATTTATTATGTATTTTGATGTGCTGAATTCAAATATGACAATTAAAACTGGCTACTGTTTCTAAGATATTTAAGTTTTTACATTTTATGTCTATGTATATTGTGTAGATAGTAGAGTTTTAATCATAAATTGTAAACCTAGGTCTTTTCATGTGTTTATGGTTGCTTTACATGATAATATTTCACCTGTCCTGTTTATGTAACACTTTAAAAATCAGCAAAAGGGTTATATAATGTATTATGAAACAAAAGGCAAAAAAAAATTATGTACATAGTTTAGTCCTATTCAGTATCTACTCGGCGCTTCTTGGCTTGTCTCTTGTATTCATTAAATGGAGCATCTCTTGTCACTGTTCAGCAATAGTCTGCAAGAATTGATGGGCTCCATTTGCCCTGATAGCGTTTCTCCATTGTTGCAATGTCCTGGTGAAATTGCCTGCCATGCTCGTCGCTCACTGCTCCGCAGTTTGGTGGAAAAAAATCTAGATGAGAGTGCAAAAAATGCATCTTTTGTGACATGTTGCAACCAAGGCTTTTGTATGCCTTGAGGAGGTTTTCCACCAACAACCTGCAGTTGTCTGCATTGTTGTTTCCGAGAAAATTTATTGCCACTAACTGGAAAGCTTTCCTTGCCACGCAGTGCATGGTCAAATGCATCATCTCGAAGAAGTTCACGAATCTGAGGACCAACAAAGACACCTTCCTTTATCTTAGCTTCACTTAACCTTGGAAATTTTCCACGGAGGTACTTGAAAGCTGCTTGTGTTTTGTCAATGGCCTTAACAAAGTTCATCATCAGACCCAGCTTGATGTGCAAGGGTGGTAACAAAATCTTCCTTGAATCAACAAGTGGTGGATGCTGAACACTTTTCCTCCCAGGCTCCAATGACTGTCGGAGTGGCCAATCTTTCTTGATGTAGTGGGAATCTCTTGCACGACTATCCCATTCGCAGAGAAAATAGCAGTACTTTGTGTATCCAGTCTGCAGACCAAGCAAGAGAGCAACAACCTTCAAATTGCCACAAAGCTGCCACTGATGTTGGTCATAGTTTATACACCTCAAAAGTTGTTTCATGTTGTCATAGGTTTCCTTCATATGGACTGCATGACCAACTGGAATTGATGGCAAAACATTGCCATTATGCAGTAAAACAGCTTTAAGACTCGTCTTCGATGAATCAATGAACAGTCTCCACTCATCTGGAGCATGAACGATGTTGAGGGCTGCCATCACACCATCGATGATGTTGCAGGCTACAAGATCATCTTCCATGAAGAAGAATGGGACAAGAACCTTTTGACGGTCACGGAACATGGAAACCCTAACATCACCTGCCAGGAGATTCCACTGCTGTAGTCTGGAGCCCAACATCTCTGCCTTACTCTTGGGTAGTTCGAAATCCCTGACAAGGTCATTCAGTTCACCTTGTGTTATGAGGTGTGGTTCAGAGGAGGAGGATGGGAGAAAATGTGGGTCCTGTGACATTGATGGTCCAGGCCGAGAAGTTTCATCCTCTTCCTCTTCTGACTCAAGTGAGAATGATTCTGGTGCATCAGGAACCGGCAGTCCTTCTCCGTGGGGTACTGGGTCTATAGCTGATGGAATGTTTGGATAATGCACAGTCCACTTTTTCTTCTTTGACACACCTTTCCCAACTGAAGGCACCAGGTAGAAGTAACAATTGCTGGTATGATCTGTTGGCTCTCTCCAAATCATTGGCACTGCAAAAGGCATAGATTTCCTTTTCCTGTTCAACCATTGGCGAAGATTTGTTGCACAAGTGTTGCAGCATATGTGTGGGGCACACCTCTTGTCCTGATCTCCAATTTTGCAGCCAAAATAAAGGTGATAGGCTTTCTTAACCATAGTGGTTATACTGCGCTTTTGTGATGCAAAAGTCACTTAACTTCTGCTATGTTTGTGGTGATCTGCACTGTTCACACATGTACAAGGCCTCTTTGCTCACTTTGGCAAAACAGAAATGTGTCCCTTTGCAAAATCAAACACCGACAAATAAGAGAGCATGAGACTGTATGATTTCTAGAGCTGATATAGGGCAATTTGTTCAGCAGAGTGATGTAAGTTTCGTTATGATTGCATCATCCATGACTTCTAGGAATAACATGATGCAATTCATATCATGTATGATGCCATACCAGCTTCAGATTGCATCATTCATTGTTTTGCCTAAAAAGCAAGTACTGTCCAAACCCAGTCATAGATTTATTCATAGATCCAGTCAAAGATGTATTTTAGTCATTTCTGGTTTAAATTGAGATCCCTTCCCTTTATAACTCACTTATCCTCCGCCATTCCCAAGTCAAGGGTTGTATATACTGACCCAATAGCATATCTTGAAAACAAGAGCCAATCAACAATTTTAAGCATCATTTTTGTTCTCAGTGACCCAGAATTAGTAAAGTTTGACTACATTTATTTCAGAAGCATTTTGGGTGTAGAGCAGTGCTATAAACATAGGGAGAGAACTGACAAGGTAGCCCGAGTGGGGTTTGGGAGGAGGATAGGAGGGAAGGAAAAGGCCACTAAAAAGTTCAAAATAATGACAGCCTTTTGCTTGGGCTGTCCACTGGGGTGGAGTGGGAGGGTGCATGGAGCCTCCCCCCCCTCCCCCCAGTGTCCTTACACGTATGCGTGAGGAGGCTATGGAACATGGTGAGGGGGGAGGGAGGTTATAGAGGGACTGCAGCGGCACTCTGTGATCCTGCTGCTGTTTCTGAAGCTCCACTAGACACCGGAGCATGTCCGTTTGATCACGCAGCAGCCCCAGCATTGCAGCCTGCTACCTCTCATCTCGAGCGTCCCTCATGGCCTCATGTTCACTGGCATCTTTCTTGTACTTTGATACCGTGTCCTTCTACTCATTCAGATGAGCTCTTTCGTTGTGGGTCGATTCCATGATTTTGGAGAACATTTCGTCTCGCATCCTTTTTTTTTTTTGCTGTCTTATCTGAGGTAGAGAAGTATTTAAAAAGATACATTTTACAGAACAATGCTTATACTCTTTTACAGTGAACAATACTATTCACTTTACATAGTACATGTGATTTTGGTACAAGGTCGCATTTTGCATCTTAATATTGAGTGCCTGCGGCTTTGGTGTTAGAGATCACAGACACAGGTCCGGGCAACAGAATTCTGCTTGCATGCGGCCATGGTAAGCCATTGTCTTTCGGCTTCTGCAACCTTCCTAAAAGCAGCGCCCTCCTTTCCCACGTACCAAGCAAAGTCCGTTGAGTGCTGCGGTTTTCCTGTTAACGTGCAGCGGCAGAAACCAAACTAACCCCCCTCATCCAAGTCTGTGGGTTGATCTCTTTACCCCTCCCCCCACCGCGTGGCTGGCATCAGGGAAGATCCCTGCTAGCCAAACGTGAAAAGCTCAGCGCCAATGACCCCCCCCACACACACACACACACTTGGCTAACTGCAGGGAAGGATTTCTTTTCAGCCACAGGCAAACAGCCCAGTAGGAATGGCCATCTCTGTCCACTTAATTAAATTCCCGTATTTCAACTAGGTTACCATGAACGATATCACTCTCCTGAGAATAACACAGCGAGATAAAGAACAGATGTTGCTTGAATGCCAGCAAACACCAGGACCATACGCCGCCAGGCTTTGTCATGCAATGATACTAGATTACTTGCTACTAGCATGGTGCGGTCAAGTGTCCTACCATGGAGGACGGAATAAGGCTGCACTGCCCAGAAACCTTCTGGAAAGGCTTTTGGAGTACCTCCAGGAGAGCTTCATGGAGATGTCCCTGGAGGATTTCCGCTCCACCCCCAGACATATTAACAGACTTTTCCTGTAGCTGTACTGGCCGCGAATGCATCCCAAGTCCTCAGGGCAAATTAATCATTAAAAAAAGCTTGCTTTTAAACTATGTTTTATATTTACAAAGGTACACTCACCAGACATCCCTTCCACGGCTTCAGGGTCTGGGATAATGCCTTGGGAGGGTACTTCAGACAGGCTGAGAAAAACATCCTGGCTGTTGGGGAGAACGGAGGGCTGTGTGCTCTCTGCAAGCTCGTCGTCATTGTCCTCCTCCTCCTCCTCCTCCTCTTCCCCGTCCGCAGAATCCTCAGGCATGGCTGAGAATACTCCCTCCCTCAGAATCCACGGTCAGGGGTGAGGTAGTGGTGGCGGCCCCCCCTTAGAATTGCATGTAGCTCAGCGTCGAAGCGGCATGTCTGTGGCTCTGACCCGGAGCGACCGTTTGCCTCCTTTGTTTTTTGATAGGCTTGTCTGAGCTCCTTAACTTTCACGCGGCACTGATCTGAGTCCCTATTGTGACCTCTCTCCATCATGCCCTTGGAGATTTTTTTCAAATGTTTTGGCATTTTGTCTTTTGGAACGTAGTTCTGCTAGCACGGAATCCTCTCCCCATATAGCGATCAGATCCAGTACCTCCCGTATTGTTCATGCTGGTGCTCTTTTTCAATTCTTGGACTGCATGGTTATCTGTGCTGATGAGCTCCGCGTGGTCACCTGTGCTCTCCACGTTGGGCAAAGAGGAAATGAAATTCAAAAGTTCGCGGGGCTTTTCCTGTCTACCTTGCCAGTGCATCCGAGTTCAGATTACTGTCCAGAGTGGTCACAATGGTGCATTGTGGGATAGCTCCTTGAGGCCAATACCGTCGAATTGCGGCCACACTAACCCTAATTCTAAATGGCAATGTTGATTTCGGCGCTTCGTCGGGGAGGAGTATAGAAATCGATTTTAAGAGCCCTTTATTTCAAAGTAAATGGCTTCGGTGTGTGGACGGGAGCAGGGTTAATTCGATTTAATGCTGCTAAATTCCAACTAAACTCATAGTGTAGACCAGGCCTTATACCCCAAAGGGAGCTATTCTGGAATAGTTGTGAGGACTATAGCTGTTCTAATTAAGTAATTGAATAACAACTAGCAACAGGAGATGTCTTGCATCTGAAGAAGTGAGGTTCTTACCCACGAAAGCTTATGCTCCCAGTACTTCTGTTAGTCTCAAAGGTGCCACAGGACCCTCTGTTGCTTTTTACAGATTCAGACTAACATGGCTACCCCTCTGATACTTAACTAGCAACAGGAAAGTTGATTGAAATTGATGGATCCAGGGGTAGTAGCTGTAACTGAGAATAGAATTTGACCTATTTCTTACAATGGAGTAATTTGACCCACCATTGTTTTTAAAGGGCGTTTGCTCTAGGCTTAATAAATTTAGCATTTAAATATACAAACTGGGCTTTGATCTTAACACTTTATTGAAAGGAACAGGGAGTGGGAAGAGGAATTTACACCTTTGCTGTTGTTTAGGTGTAGACAAGATTTCCAAGTGACTAGTAATTCTGGATTTCAGGGTATATCTAGCGGAACAGCAAATCATTATGCAATGTGCATTAGGGGGTTGTGAATGCACTAAAATGTTCCCCACTAATTGGTCTGTGTAGATCCTGCTAGTGTACACTAAAATTACCCTAGTGTGCTTTAACACTGCACTGTTTCAAACAGTGCTGAAAACAGACCCTTTAAAGTTTTCACCATTTGAGCACTCAATCACTAAGGCAGTCAAAATCACTATAGTCTTTTAAAAATATTGGCCAAGTTTTTGTTTGTTTAAACAAAATCCCAACTTTTGCATTGCATCTATTCTATTCACATGCTATGTGGCAATCAGTTATGTAAATCTATGTAGAACAATATACTACTTCACCACAGGGTGGTACAACATGAATGAAAAGGCAATTTTTAAAATCTAGAAAATACTGGCTTTGGGGAAAGAGCACTCAAAGCAGACCATGTGATACGTTACACTAGAACAATATATGTACATTTTGGTAAAGGTACATTCAGTCTAAAGGTGCCCTCTTCCGGTGCTGAGAACTGCAAGCTTTATCTGAAAAACGTATGTCTCGAATGAATGTGGGGGTTGAGTGACCCGTGCTGAATATGTGATTAGGGCAAGTGACTGCACCGGGGTAGCTGCAAAGGCAAGATGTCAGTCCTAGATTCCAGTGCAAACTTTGCATTTATTTTTTTTTTAAATTGCAGTGTTAAAGAAATAAAATATTGTTCCAAAGCCTGGCGTTTTTTTCCTAAAAGTGTTACATTTCTCACTGATTCCAGTACTAAGAATCATGAAACGGCTCCACGAGTGCAGGTCGCTATTTAATGAAGCCAAGAAGGGCCGTCGGGGAGAAGGAGTTGAGGGGATTCCCCCCGTGCCTTGGCCCTCGGGTGGGGGAGGGGCAGCCTGAGCGAGGAGCAAGCTGCAGCCGACGCCATTTTACGCTTCCGGCCCCAACTTCCGCCCCACCCCCCCCCCCCGCCGCTCAGTCCGGGGTGGGAGGGGGAGAGGGCCGGCCCTGGAGGGAGGGGCGAGGGCGGAGGGACTCGGTCGCCTCTGTCCCCTGCCTGGTCGGAAATAGCCGAGCTGAGCCCGAGCGCCCGCTCCCCCCTCCTCCTTCCCCCACAGCAAAATGGCGGCGCGTGGAGTCCCTGGGAGCCAGTGAGTGACTCGGCTTCTCCTCCCCGCCGCCGCCGCCGCCGCCACAGGCTCATTTGCATTGATCAGCCGCCCCCTCCCCCTTCCCAGACCGGCCCCTCTCCCCCCATCAATCATCAATCATCACCGAGTGGATCAATCAATGGTCGGGAGGAGGCGGCGGCGGCGGCTGCTGCTGTTAATGAACAATGTGTGAGAGCTGCGCCGAGCTGCTGGAGGTGTTAAATGAGAGTAAGTGCGGCCGCCCCCTCGCCCGGCCGGGCCCCCCCGCAGGCGGTATAACGGCCTTCCCGCCCGGCTGGGCCTCCTGTGTAGCGGGGGTGGGCTGAGGAGACCCCTCCGTACGGAGTAGGGATAATCCGTCCGGCTGGGCCCCGGGCGGGGTCCTAATTCTCCCCTCCGGGGCCCCGCAGTGCAGGGAGGTCGTGCCGCCTCGTAACGCTGCTGGGCCTCCCCCAAAGCCGCCTCCCGGTGGCGCCCAGTCCGCTCCTTCCAGCGCGGCCCGGGAAGCCGCAGCAAGGCCTAGTGCTGCCGGGCGAAGAGCTGCGAGCTGCTCCTGTGGCTGAGGAGCTGGAGACCAGGCCCGGGCAGGTTCCCTGTGAGCAGAGAAGGCGGCTCTGGTTGGGAGGATGATCCGCCCCCCCACCCGTTATATTTGATGTCCTCGGCTGGGCAACAGGCTTGCGTCGCTATTTCCAGACGGGGCTGGCTGGGGGGAACCCGGCCCTGGCACGCGTCTGTCCCGGCTGTGAAACGGTTTCTTGGGCCGGCGAGCGCCCTGGTGTTTCAGAGCTTGAGACTTGGGTCTCGCCTCCTTCCAAAGTTCCCGCATCACAAGTGGGAGTTACCTGAGGCGGGGGGCTCGGGGCCCTGCACGCTTCCAGCCCTGGGGGTAGGCCCTCCACCCCACCGCAGCCGAATCCGGTACAAAGCATCTTTCACCTCCTGTGCAGCAGGCCTTGGGCATCTCTTGGAACCGGTTCCAACTAAGCTGTCGGGGGCAGGCCCAGTATCTCTTCCGTGTTTTGTAATGTTGTGTACGTAGGCAGTGTTTAATAAATAAACCAACTTAATCAAATACCTTTGGTGTGGAGATGCTGGGGTGTTTAATAAACACATCTGTGTGTAAATCTGTGACTAGAAGCAAGTTTGAAAAGGTTTACATTTAATAAATGCTATTTAGATATTAATGTATATACAGTTTAGAGGCAGATCTTACTGTGATGGAGTGAAATGTAGATCATTATACAAGTACTATCTTAGGACTCATTCCCTTTTTAACTCCTGAGAGGCCTGATCACAGGGGTTGTTCAGTTTTAAAATACATTGATACATATCACTCTGTTTACATGTGTTTTTAGTGCCCCCCTTTTTTCTTGCTGTAAACACTTGCTATTTAGCTATGATCAACATTGCTATTTTTGAGCAATATTTTAGTTATAAACCCAAGTGACAGTAGGCCCAAAGGCCTGGAGACATGCATAAAACAGATTACAAGTTAAGCTCAGGCAACCGTTGATTGTTAAAATCACTTTACTAGCTGGTTTGATCAAGTTTGTAATTTTAACATCTTGTTTTGAGCAGTGCTGGTTTTCATTGTTTACTTATGTTAATCATTATTATCCTGAGAGACAAGGAGGGTGAGGTAATGTCTTTTGTTAGACCAACTTCAGCTCTGTTTAAGCTTGAAAGCTTCTCTCTCACCAACAGAAGTTGGTCCAATAAAAGATATTACCTCACCCACCTTGTCTCTCTAATATCTGGGACCAACAGGGCTACAACAACTCTGCATACATATGCTATCCTATCATCCCTCCCTCAGTACAATATTTGGGGTGGAGCATAGGGCAAAATTTGATAAAATGTAGATTGTGGGTTTGATCTGCCAATTTATTTCAAACAGCTGATCTTTAACAGATTGACTGTAGGACTAGTTCAGTTATCAGTGGTGGATTAGTCTGATAACTTTATTGGAAGGGAGAATTCATTTGGTAGTGGCCTGATGGCTTCAATGTATAAATTTAATAAAGATTGGTCTGAATGTTAATGTTTTACGCTGGAATAAAACATAAATTTAAATGTGTGAAACCTAATGTTGATTTCTATAACTAATCTAGTTTGGAAACCATTTTTAAGTTGAGGTTCAGATAATTGGATCGTTCATTAAAGATAAGTGTTCGATGTATGCCTTCTCTTTTTAACAGTGGCCTATCTGTAAATAGGGTAGTAGGTTCTGTATATTTTAATGATGTGATCTTGCTATTCTTAAATTTGAAAAGGGAAGATGACTTTGGTAGTTAATTTCCTGGGGAAAATTATGCTTCCTGTTGTCTTACATTTAACCTCCATAAACTCTGTTCAAACAACATAAAAAGCTGTCTTAAACCCACAGTATCAGTGTCATTTGTAATAAGGCTGAATATAATTTTTTGTGTTTAGACATTAAAATACTGGTGGTGTAATATATAAGCTACCTGGAAAAGCTAAATGTAATGGAGTGAATTAAAGAGGGAGTCCTAGTTTTATTATTAATATCTTTATTTGTATAATTTACTTTAGTGCCCTTGCATTATTTACATGAATTTTTATTTATATGCACCAAAAAATCATTGCATACCTCATTTTAAAAAATATATTTCAGTAAAAATGAAAAATCATAGTAAGAATGAGATCATGCCCAAAATGTGTGAGCCTGAGACTGCTAGCAACTTTCTTTCCTGTCTGATGAGCATTTGGAGTTGCCTCTTAACTGTACTAAAACTACTGAATTAGTATCTTGATAGAGATCCAGGAATGTAAACTGAAGTTCAACGGCATCATCTTGCTTCACTGTTAGAGGGCAGTTAGTATACAGAACAACCTCCCCCCCCAAAATACTTCTTCCTTTTGTCTTTATTTAATTTAAAATTCCTGATGTAATTATCTGGCATTGTTTGTATTACAGGAGATTCAGCAAAGAAACAGACTGCTGAGCCTTGATGCTCTCTTGAGAGCACATGGGAATTCCCTATTTTGTTCATAGGACAGAACGATGAATTTTACCAATATAGGCTCTGATAGTGCAAATACTTATGCACAAGCTTATCTTTAAGCACATTAGTAGTCCTGTTTGACTTCAGTGTGATAAAGCATGTGCATAAGTGTTTGCTGGACTGAGGCTCCAATCCTGCAATGACCTCTGTATTGGTACAGGGATCTCTGCCTGCTCGGGGAGCTCATTGCAGGATCTCAAGTCCTTAGGCTTGATTCTGTAACCTATCGCATTTGTCAATGGGTCTACATATGAGTAAATACTACTCAATTTGAGTAAATGTAGCAATATTTGGGGCCCATTATTTAAAAAAAATTGTAGTTTTTATGAATGGTAATGATCAGTGTAATTTATTTTTTAAAATACAAAGCTTAAGTATTTGAAGCATGCCAAACTTAGTTGTTTAGCACCCTCTTTTGCTAGGCATTGTACAAACATTTTGAAATAAATGGTCCTTGCCTCAAACAGCGTATGAGCCAAGAAACATGTTCATAGCGGGTATACATTTTCCAGCATGTGATGTGATAACACTTACAGCTGCTATGTTGTGTACTGTGACTGTGTACCAACCGTCTGGGGAAAACAAAGTGTTGTACATGCATACGCCTAAGGATTCATGTGGGTACCAGACTAAAAATGGTAATATTCCAAGAGTTAAGAATGGAATATATTTATAAGTCATGCATCTTTAAAAAACAAAACAAACATGAGTTGGGCATACAGAGTGTAGTGACTTTTTATAAACTCCAATGGCTGTCTTATTTGGCAAGCATTACAAAGGCCTGTTCTTAGTTACACTTGTCACTGGTCAGGGCTTGCTGCACCTTTGACTTCTTCTCACATCTGAGTGCAGCCCTCCAGGTAACTGGCCTCTTGCCTTCATCTGGCCTCCTTCCCTGTAGGCTCTGCTTCTCTCTCTCCCTTGTTCTTTAGGGGCTATCCTTTGATCATTTCCAAAATCCTTTGTTTCCTCATTGTCTCTTGAACCTGCTTAAACCAATTTATGTGGCCAACCAGGGGGTCAGGGATAGACTTCACAGCAGTTGCTATCAACTAATTGTCTCCCTTCCTGCATAGATAGTGACCCCTCCCCCCCTCTTGTAATCATATAACAAACAGCACAATAACTAGCAAACAGATGGGCATATCATAAAATATTTACACGCAGCTTCATGTCCTTCAGAATTTTCAGATGGTCTGCAAAATTTGTTACAAAATAAACTGATGCATTTTTAAATTAGAAACCTATCAAACACTTGAAACTAATTTCAGGGGTTTTGCTAGTATTTATAACTTAGGTACTGAAGACAGCTGGTTTGGCCTTCTATCAGATACTCTTGAAGGGACATAATACATATCTAGTAATGCATGAGGACTAAACCTTCCTGGAGGATGCAGAGATCCTAGTTACATTCTGTGTGCAGTGAAACCTTCTTTTAGTGAACCTTTAGAACAGTGAAACTGTACTTACAATGAAGTAGAACAAAAATCCCCAAATTTTCCAGTACAGTGTAATGTTTAATTTTTTGTTATGGGCAAAAATATCACTAAGGCGATCTACACTGTCAATTGAGCTACAAAAATTTTGTCTTTCAGAGGTGCTAACCCTTCCCCTCTTTACTCCCCTTGGAAAGACAAAAGTTTTGCTGCGACAAGTGTCAGTGTGAACAGCGCGTTGTCGGCAGGAGCGCTCTCCTGTCAACAACGCAAACGCCACTCATTGGGCGTGGAAGTATTTTGTTGGCAAACGTGCTGAAAATACAGAGTACTTGCTGTGCAACTATTGTAGGCAGAATCCTGCTACACCTCTCCTAGTCATCGAATTGGCCTTGTCAACACTGGTTCTCCACTTGTGAGGTTCTCCCGTCTCTTGTCATTAAATAATGTCTGCATCTGTAACTTTCACTCCATGCATCTGAAGAAGTGAGGTTTTTTTACCCACGAAAGCTTATGCCCAAATAAATCTGTTAGTCTTTAAGGTGCCACCGGACTCCTTGTTGTTTTTGTTGATACAGACTAACACGGCTACCCCTGATACTAGTCATTCAATGGTTATCATTAAATTTGGAAGTTAATGATCTTACTTGTCTAGAGCCAGCCTTTGTAGTTTTGGAGAGGCCTGAAAAACAACATTTTGCTATATCTGTTGCTGCCAAATTTAATTGTTTCCTGTCCACCATTATAAAGTCTCTATGTGCAGAACCTTCCAAAAGATTGTGGGGTGGATTTGTTGGGATAACTGACTCACTTTTATATAAAAAGTGTGTTAGCGCAACTGTGGGAGAAGTGGAGCCATGCTGCTTGTTTCTTGAAAAGCTAGCAATCAATTTACATAGCTTTGAAAACATAAGGTAGATATTCTTTGTAAGGGGACAGGCTAGCAATTTTTAAAAAATGAAAATAGATTCTTTACATAAATAGTTCCCTCTCCTGGGGTTGCCTGTGACCGTGAGCTTTGTAGAGCCTATCTTGGAGTAGGTGAGAATAACCAGGAAAGAAGAAGAAACATAAAAGTAAAATGGAAAGAGAGACACCCTCCCCCTTAATAAAACTGACATATTAAACGAAAACCATTACTTTAAAAAGCAAAAACAAAGGTGAGAGTAAAAGATAATGTTTAAATAACTTTCACGTTAATGTTTGTAATTGTAAAGCAATTTGAAGATGAAAAGCACTCTATAATTGGTAAGAATTCTAGCTTAAAGAGGTTTCCAAAATTAGAAAGATGCCTTAGTTTTTTGAGTATGCAACTTTTAGAGTTTGCCGTTATTTGGTCTTAACTAAAATAATACTGTTTTTTCTTTTGTCCTGAAATTTGTCTGATTTATACTACTGAAGATAGTTCTTTCCCATTACACAAACCAGTCTATTATTAATGCTGAAGATTAGTTATGTAAATCCAATTCTGCTCAGTTTTATTGTGTTATGAACCAAATACAAGCAGTTACTACAACCATTCTCTTGTATATAATGAGTATTATGATTTAATCTTGTGATACTGGATAAGTATTTCTTATAGTAGGAAATGGTATTGGGGAAATCACATTATAGCAGTGACTCTCAAACTTCTTCAGATTGTGGATCTTTTTAAGATAGAAATAATTGATGGGCCACTACCTTTCCATATACCTGATCATGATTCTGCACAGTCTCTACAGTAACAGCCCTTCTCTTGGTTACATGAGTAAATTATTCAAATAGAATTAAGGAGACAAGATAAACTTGCTTTAATATGATTATGGATGTCCCTTTGTCACTTCTGCTAGTGTTGAACTTGAGACCAAATAATTTCCTGTATAGGAAAGTTCCCACTCAAGAAGTTTTCTTCCAACTTTTTGTGGGGTGTTTGGTTTTCACTCTAACAAGAAGTGGGTTTGGTGTCTTTAAACTTGTGGATGTTCCAAGCAGATCCTGAGACATGTGCCAGGTGTGTTGTGCTTCCATAAAAGTTCCTGACCATGCAGCTCATTACAACATTGATTCCTGTAAGACAGTGGTGGGCAACCTGCGGCCCATCTGGGTAATCTGCGGGCAGGCCGCCAGACAGTTTGTTTACATTTGCACGGCTGTCCGCAGCTCCCAGTGGCTGTGGTTCACTGTTCCCGGCCAATGGGAGCTGTGGGAAGCAGCGGCCAGTTTGTTGTAAACAAACTGTCTGGCGGCCCGCCAGCGGATTACCCTGATGGGCCGTCCGTGGACTGCAGGTTGCCCACCGCTATTGTAAGAGCTCTGCTGCTTCAGCATCTCCCTGATGTTAGGAGTGGTTGTCTGTCTGATTTAGAGTAGGATGAGCAGGGTGGATTGATTTTAATTCAAAGCGATTTAAATCAGCAAGTAGGCAACCTTAAATTAATTGCTTTTAGTTGTATTTTGCTCTGGTACCTTTTAGTTATTTTCCTAAAGAAAGATTTATACATACTAGCTGATAACCATTAAAACATATTATTTGCAACTACATTTAGCCTTTATGCAAAATTTGGTACTACTTTTTACTAACCAGGAGGCTACAATATATCTATATAAATTTATTTAAGCATCTGTTTAGCTTAACTTACATTATTCAGATTATTAATTTTTCCATCTTTTATTATGTTAGAAGATGGTGAATGATACAGCTGTTATTTACTAAGGAATGATTAATTTTTTACTTGAGATTTGTGTCAACCTCCTTGGATGAAAATTTGTATCAGCCATTTTGTGTTTAAAACTAACAAAAGTAGTATTATCTGTAGTTAATGAATTAAACTGATTGTTTCTAGTCACCATGCCCTTCAAGATTTTAGAAGTAGTAGAATTCATCTTCTCAGATCCAGTTTTTGTTCATAGATTGGAAGAGGAAAACAAGCTCTCCTGCTTTTTCATCTCCCATTTGGGTTCTTTACTTTGATTGAACTAGTCATTGAATTGCACTAGCTGAATAAACTGATCAGAAAATAGGTTCTCTGCACCTGCAGAAGAGGCTGCTGCTGTAAAAAGCCCCAACTCTGGTACCAGGTGCTTAGCGAGGAATTCCACCGGTTCAGTGGCCTGATTTTCTTTAAAATTTGGTAGCAGACATTTACTGCTTAATATTTGTTTGTATTTAATGATTATAGTAAGGTATGCCTTAATATAGGTTTTCACTTTCACATTTAATTTTAAATGTTTAGTTTTAAAATTTTAACCTGTAGAACATCATTCTAATTCTTAAGAACATAAGAATGGTCATGCTGGGTCACACCAATGGGCCATCTAGCTCAGTATTCTCTCTCTGACTGTGGCCAGTGCCGGATACTTTAGAGTCAATGAACAGAACAGGGCAAGCATCGAGTGATCCAATCCCTATCGTCCAGTCCCAGCTTCTGGCAATCAGAGATTTAGGGACACCTGGGACCATGGGGGTTGTGTCCTTGACCATCTTGGCTAATAGCTATTGATGGACCTATCCTGCAGGAACTTACCTAATTCTTTTTTGAATCCAGTTTTACTTTTGGCCTTCACAGCATCCCTGGGCATCAAATTCTGCAGGTTGATTGCACTGTGTGAAGAAATACTTCCTTTTGTTTTTTTAAACCTGCTGCCTATTAATTTCATTGGGTGACCCCTAGTTCTTGTATTATGTGAAGGGGTAATCACCACTTCTTTAGTCACGTTCTCCACAACATTTATGATTTTATAGACCTCTATCACAGTGGTACTCAATCATTCCAGACTACTGTACCCCTTTCAGGAGTCTGATTGGTCTTGCATGCCCCAATTTTCACTTCACTTTAAAACTACTTGCTTACAAAACTAGACATAAAAATACGAAAGTGTCACAGCACACTATTATTGAAAAACTGCTTACTTTCTCATTTTTACCCTATAATTATAAAATGAATGGATTGGAATATAAATATTTTACTTACATTTCTGGGTATAGCATATAGAGCAGTATATACAAGTCATTGTATGACATTTTAGTTTGTACTGACTTTGCTAGTGCTTTTTATGTAGCCTGTTGTAAAACTTAAGCAAATGTCTAGATGAGTTGTTGTATCCTCGGGAAGACCAGTGTACTCCCAGGGGTACACGTGCCCCTGGTTGAGAACCACTGCTTTATCACATGCCCCTTAGTTGAATCTTCTCTAAGTTAAACATCTTTAAGGCTGTGTTTATGTCACGGAGGTTATGGAAGTCACGGAATCCGTGACTTTCAGAGACCTCGTGACATTCTCTGCTTCAGCCCCAGAGGCTGCAGGATTCTGGAGCTGACAGCCAGTGGGGCCCTGGCAGGGTTCCAGCGACTGGTGACAGACTCCTGAGGGGGCTCTCCTCAGGGTTCCAGCGCACGGGGGAAGGGGACGCCTCGGGCAAGCGGCTGGGGGTGTCCCATTTTCTCTTTGGGAAATATGGTCACCCTGCAGCTCCCAACTGCAATGGGCGAATGGTGAACTCCACAGCCCCCAGCTACCACAGTGATGGGGGAAACCATGGAGCTGCAGCAGCAAAAGTCACAGACAGGTCCTGGCTTCTGTGAATTTTTGTTTATTGCCCGTGACCTGTCCATGACTTTTACTAAAAATAACCATTACAAAATCTTAGCTGTAAACATCTCTCCTCCAATGAAAACTGTTCTATACCCCTAATCATTGTTGTTGCCCTTTTCTGTACTTTTCCCAATTCTAATATCTGTGTTTTGAGATGAGCTGGCCAGAACTGCATGCGGTATTCAAGATGCAGGTATATCATGGATTTATATAAGTAGCATTATGATATTTTCTGGCTTATTTTCTATCCCTTTTCTGATGCTTCCTAACATTCTGTTAGCTTTTTTTACTGCTGCTGCAGATTGAATGGATATTTTCACAGCACTATCCACGATGATTCAAAAATCTCTCGAGTGGTAACAGGTAAATTTAGACTCCATCATTTGGTATGTATAGTTGAGATTGTTTTTTCCAGTGTGTATTACTTTGCATTTATCAACATTGAATTTCATCTGCCATTTTGTTGCCTCGTCACCCAGTTTAGTAAGATCACTTTATAACTCTTCCCCCACAGCTTCAGACTTAACTATCTTGAGTAATTTAGTATTGACTGCAAACTTTGCCACCTCATTGTTCACCTCTTTTTCAGATCATTAATAAATATGTTGAACAGCACCTGTCCCAGTACAGATCTTTGGAGGATCCCAGTATTTACCTCACTTTGGTGTGAAAATAGACTATTTCGGAGCTTTGTTTCCTATCTTTTATCTAGTTACTGATCCATGAGAAGGACCTTCCCTCTTATCCCATGATTGGTTAGTTTGCTTGAGAGCCTTTGGTGAAGGACCTTGTCAAAGGCTTTCTGAAAGTCCAAGTATACTGTATTGACTGGATCACCCTCAGATAATTCTAATAGATTGGTGAGGCATGATTTCTCTTTACAAAAGATATTGTGTTCATCTATGAATCTGATAATTCTGTTCTTTACTATAAGTTTCAACCAATTTGCCTGGTACAGTAGAACCTCAGAATTACAAATACTTTGGGAATGAAGGTTGTTCATAACTCTGAAATGTTCATAGTTCTGAACAAAACATTATAGTTCTTTCAAAAATGTATAGCTGAACATTGACTTAATATAGCTTTGAAACCTTACTATGCAGAAGAAAAATGGTGCTTTTAACCATCTTAATTTAAATGAAAAACCACAGAAACAGGTTTCAGAGTGGTAGCCGTGTTAGTCTGTATCAGCAAAAATAATGAGGAGTCCACATAATCACAGAAACAGTTTCCTTACCTTGTCAAATGTTGTTTTTAAACTTTCCCTTTGCTTTTTTAGTAATTTATGTTTAATACAGTACTGTCCTGTATTTGCTTTCTTTTTGTCTCTGCTGCTGCCTGATTGTGTACTTTTGGTTCTAAATGAGGTGTGGGGTTGACCGATCAGTTCGTAGCTCTGAGGTTCTACTGTACTGAAGTTAGGCTTACCTAACAATACTATAATTGCCAGTATCCCCTCTGGAGCCTTGTTTAAAAATCGGCATTATTTTAGCTGTCCTCAAGTCATCTGGTACAGAGGCTGATTTAGGCAATAGGCTATGTATCACAGTTAGGAGTTCTTCAATTTAATATTTGAGTTCCTTCAGAACTCTTGGGTGAATATCATCTGGTCTTGGTGACATATTTAATTTAAATTTAAAATGTTTTTAATTAATTATATCAAGTTTTATCCACCCTGGGGATGGGCAGCTTTTATAAGATAATCATTGGGTCAGGACTTTTGCATGTGAATGGGTAAAGTGGTAGGGCCTTGGAGAGCATCCATTCCTTGATCTTAATCCTGCCTCTGACCCTGGATTCTTGCCTCCAGATTTTTGAAGTGCCAGTTATATGGTTATATGGAGGAATTTCTGTAGTCTCAGGAAGACTATGCCATATGGACATTGCCATTTTGGTATGTTTTGGTTTTTTTTTTCCTGCTCATTTTGCTCCCCCTGTGCTTCTGATAGCGGAGCGTATGGCCCTTTTATTATATTAGGATTAGTTCTTACCCTGTGGCCTTCATCCTTTACTGCTTTAATTTCTCCAGGTCACTTTGCAATTTGCTGTCTCTCCTTGTGTGTTGTCAACTAACAGTGATAGAAGCAGCTCTTCAGACTGCCTGGAAGTGTTCTATGTTAGGTGGTGCACAGACCACAAGTTGGCATTGTGGGGAGGGGAGAAGTATCTGCCTCTACGAATCTCCTTTCTTGGTTTCTTAAGTCCCTACCCCTTTCTTTCCTATATTTTCTACCCTATATATCTAGTTCCCACTTTCTTTTTTTTATTTTTCCCTGATCTGCAGCCTATCTTATTTATTGCTTTTCTCTTGTCTGTCCTCTCAGTTTTCTTTTATTTTTCTATGTGTATGTTTTTCCTCACTTTCTCTCCTAATTTCTGTGCTCTCTCCCCATTCTTCATTCTACCCCCAGGCTTCCTGTTTTATTCCTGGCTATGTTCTACTTAAAATAATTCCACATAGAACTGCCCTCTTTCATGGTAGCTGACATTTCCAGTTGTTCTTAGTAGGACAAAGGACACAGGCTACTTTGTGAGGCTGTGGCCATTTTGAAAGAAGGCGTTTTACCTGAGGGCAGCTATGACCTCAGTCCAGCTGAGAATCATTGGAGATGGCACCAGTTTTGAAATTTTCTATGGAGGAGGAGATTTTTTATATACCAGCCTCTGCTGATATCTAAACTTCCAGTTTCAAAAACTGATGGCAGAAAAATAAACAAAACATAATCCTATATATTTATTTTGAAAGGCTTCCTATTGCACCAGATCTCCTCAGCAGATGATAGGAGGGGGAAACTAGGTGTATATATGGAAGGGTGAATGGAACAGGAAGGAGGGGGGGAAACTGGTGTGTTACATGTGTGCAAATGAGTGTGGGATACAAGGAGGAGGGAGAAGTTGGATGGTTTGTGCTGTGAAATGTAGGGAGGTGCAAGAGTTTGGGGATTTTTGGAGGACAGGACCTAAGGAGAAACTGGGATGGCAGTGCAGCTGGTTTGCACTGTGGCAATGCATAGTAGCTGTAAATGCCAGCAATCTTGCAAGTATGTTCTGCTGCTTTGTGCTGCTCCCGAGTGGCATAAAACAGCTATAAAGCATACTGGTGAATATTGCCATAAAAGTTAAAATAAAAAAAAATACTTCAAATAATCAGATCATTACATTGTATGGTAATATTCTCATTGGGCTTCTTGTTTGCTATTCATGTATGACATTTTTAATAAAAAAAAAATAGAAAATTCACACTCAAACTGTGTTAAGATAGAGTGAAGAGTTGAGAATGCATATCAGTAATTTAGGGTAAAATATCTTACAGGGATGTTGTAGTTATCCCTGTACCAAGTATTATATATGCAGGAATTCAGAGTTAAGATTTAATTTATAGGAAATTCAAACATGTTATGTTATTGAAATGTATAGTTAAGGCACCCAAACAATCCTAATGCTACCATATGTGGAAATGGCAGAGGTGCTTAATGACTTCTTTGTTTTGGTTTTCACCAAGAAGGTTGGTGGCGATTGGATGTCTAACATAGTGAATGCCAGTGAAAATGAGGTAGGATCAGAGTCTAAAGTAGGGAAAGAACTAGTCAAAAATTACTTAGGTTAGATGTCTTCAAATCACCAGGGCCTGATGAAATGCATCCTAAAATACTCAAGGAGCTGACTGAGAAGATATCTGAGCCATTAGCAATTATCTTTGAAAAGTCATGGAAGATGGGAGACATTCCAGAAGACTGGAAAAGGGAAAATATAGTGCCCATCTATAAAAAGGGAAATAAGGACAACCCGGGGAATTACAGACCAGTCAGCTTAACTTTTGTACCCGGAAAGATAATGGAGCAAATAAATAAGCAATCAATTTGCCAACACCTAGAAGATAATAAGGTGATAAATAACAGTCAGCATGGATTTGTCAAGAACAAATCATGTCAAACCAACCTGATAGCTTTCTTTGACAGGGTAACAAGCCTTGTGGATAGCGGGGAAGCAGGAGATGTGGTATATTTTGACTTTAGTAAGGCTTTTAATACTGTCTTGCAGGACCTTCTCATAAACAAACTAGGGAAATGCAACCTAGATGGAGCTACTATAAGGTGGGTGCATAACTGGTTGGAAACTCGTTCCCAGAGAGTAGTTATCAGTGGTTCAGTCATGCTGGAAAGGCATAAAGAGTGGGGTCCTGCAGGGATCGGTTCTGGGTCCGGTTCTGTTCAATATCTTCATCAATGATTTAGATAATGGCATAGAGAGCACACTTATAAAGTTTTCAGATGATACCAAGCTGGGAAGGGTTACAAGTGCTTTGGAGAATAGGATTAAAATTCAAAATGAGCTGGACAAACTGGAGAAATGGTCTGAGGTAAATAGGATGAAATTCAATAAGGAGAAATGCAAAGTACTCCACTTAGGAAGGAACAATCGGTTGCACACATACAAAATGGGAAATGACTGCCTAGGAAAGCATACTGCGGAAAGGGATCTGGGCGTCATAGTGCTAAATATGAGTCAACAGTGTAATGCTGTTGCAAAAAAAGCGAACAACATTCTGGGATGTATTAGCAGGAATATTGTAAGCAAGACACGAGAAGTAATTCTTCTGCCCTACTCTGCGCTGATTAGGCCTCAACTGGAGTATTGTGTCCATTTCTGGGCTCCACATTTCAGGAAAGATGTGGACAAATTGAAGAAAGTCCAGAGAAGAGCAACAAAAATGATTAAAGGTCTAGAAAACATGACCTATGAGGGAAGATTGAAAAAACTGGGTTTGTTTAGTCTGGAGACGAGAAGACTGAGAGGGAACATAACAGTTTTCAAGTACATAAAAGGTTGTTACAAGGAGAAGGGAGAAAAATAATTGTTCTTAACCTCTGAGGATAGGACAAGAAGCAATGGGCTTAAATTGTAGCAAGGACAGTTTAGGTTGGACATTAGGAAAAACTTCCTAACTGTCAGAGTGGTTAAGCACTGGAATAAATGGCATATAGAGGTTGTGGAATCTTCATCATTGGGGATTTTTAAGAGCAGGTTGGACAAACACCTGTCAGGGATGGTCTATAATACTTAGTCCTGCCTTGAGTGCAGGGGACTGGATTAGATGACCTCTCGAGGTCTCTTCCAGTTCTGTGATTCAATGATTCTATTTAGTGACATGATGGGGGTTGAGGACTGGTAATCTGTGTCTTTAAAAATCAGCTTAATCTCATTTGGGACCACAAATAATGAAATGCCTTAATCGTATGGCTGTTGCATTGTGTCACTACAGGGAAGAATTGTAGTTGTTTGGTTGGCTTCACTGTACATTTCCATACTTTAGCATATGTCGATAACATTTGAGTTTGAAATAGAGAAAATATATTTTCACTATAGTTTTTATGTATATTTGACAGTACTTTGTGTATAGTCTATTTCACTGAGTCTTGTCTTTTCAATCAGTTTCCCATGTCATTTGCCTGGATTGCTCACATAACAACATGGAGGAGTGAGACTTTTTTTAATAAATAGGAAAATATAAGTGTAAAATCACAAAAATTTGCAGGGGGATTTGGGGGCACATATAATACCTGAAACTACTTACATTGATTTAACACGAAGTTGACCATGTCCTTTTAGGATTCAATACCTCTGCTCCTGTGAGGGCTGAGATAGCTGCCAATGCCCAAATCTTAAACATTTAAGAATTCCTCTAACAAAAAATGGGAAGAGAAGCCTTAATACAGCTCATATTTTTAATAGGAAGGGAAAAAAGCAGAGTTTTATTTAAACTTTTCAGGCCTTTCTTATGCACCAGAAAAAGGTCTTATCCAACACAGTGCCTACATTTGTGTTTGTTTGCCATCAATAACAAAAGAGAGAACACAAATTAAAATAAATAGTTCTTGATTTATATGTGTACGTACAAAATATAGGCTGCCTGAAGGCTCGTCCAGTTCACTTCTTGGACAAGACTAATTCTGTATGCACAACATAATTTTATATATATATGCTCTGAGACCCATGTTACTGCCTTTATGCTTTTTAATATAGCTCACAATTTTCAGTTCTCTCTATTCAGTCTGTATATAAAAAGGAAGACACAATTTTTTTTACAGTTTTCTGTCTTGTAGGTAGGTTCTGGCCCTGCATAAATATTAATCTATCTGTATATCTGTATAATCTTCCATATATTCAAAATTGCTGTCATCGCAATTTAACATCTTTAAAACTGAAATGTCTCTTTAATATCTATGTTTGTGCTTTGTTTATTTGACTATTTTGTGATGTCTACATCCTTCTAGGCAGGGCCGGCTCTAACTTTTTTGCTGCCACAGGCAAAAAAGAAGAGCCCCGCCCCGCCGTCCCCCCCCCCCCCCCCCCCGCCCGCCCCCCCCAAACCCCCCCCCCAGCGCCGCCCCGCCGAAATCCCCGCCCTCCCGAGCACCATGCTGCCCGAAGCCACCCCCCGAGCGCCACGCCACCCGAAGCCTCCGCGCCCCTCCAAGCGCCGCGCTGCCTGAAGCCCCCGCCCCCCCTCCGAGCGCTGCCCGAAGCCGCCGCCTTCCCTCTGAGCGCCGTGCCAAGCCCCTGCCCCCGCTCTGAGCGCTGCCCAAAGCCCCCGCCCCCCCTGAGTGCTGTGCCGCCCGAAGCCCCCGTCCCCTCTCCGAGTGCCATGCCATGCCAAGCCCCCGCCCCCCCCAAGTGCCGCCC
This sequence comes from Trachemys scripta elegans, assembly GCF_013100865.1. Taxonomy (NCBI): domain Eukaryota; kingdom Metazoa; phylum Chordata; order Testudines; family Emydidae; genus Trachemys; species Trachemys scripta. Next base: position 20,291,326 of record NC_048300.1, read on the forward strand.
AAAGCCGCCGCCTCCCCTCCGAGTGCCGCGCCATCGCCAAGCCCCGCCCCCTCTGAGCGCTGCGCCGCTCAAAGCTCCGCCCCCCAGTGCTGCGGAAACAAAAAAAACCCCTCCTCTGCTGCCCCGACAACCAAAAAATAAATAAATAAAAAGCCGAAGTGCCGCCCCGCCCTAAGGTGCCGCCATAAGCACGTGCTTGGTTGGCTAGTGCCTGGAGCCGGCCCTGCTTCTAGGTTTATCATAATATTTTTAAATGAATGTTTTTAACTACAATTTGATTTTGCACTTGTGTAGTGAGTAGAGTGACCAGATGTCTGGTTTTAGAGCGGAACACCTGGTCGAAAAGGAACCCTGGCGGCTCTGGTCAGCTCCGCCAATCGGGCCGTTAAAAATCTGGTTGGTGGTGCTGTCCGGAGCCAAGGTAGGCTAGTCCCTACCTGTCCCGCTGCGCCCGGAAGCGGCCAGCAGATCTGGCTTCTAGGCAGGGGGACCATGGGGCTCCGCATGCTGCCCCCGCCCTGAGCACCGGCTTTGTTCCCAGCCAGTGGGAGCTGGGGGAGGGGGGAGGTGGTGCTTGCGCGCGCGAGCAAGGTGCCGTGGAGTCTCCTGCCCCCTCCCCTCCACCTAGGAGCCAGACCTGCTGGCCGCTTCCAGGGCGCAGCATGGAGCCAGGACAGGTAGCCCTGCTGAGCAGCTGACCGGGAGCTGCCCAAGGTAAGCCCACGCCTGAACCCTGAGCCCCAACCCCCCAGCCCTGAGCCCCCCCAAACCCTGCAGCCCCCTCCTGCACCCCAAACCCCTCATCCCTGGCCCCATCCCAAAGCCCACACCCCCTCCTGCATCCTAACCCCTGCCCCAGCCCTGAGTCTCCTCCCAACCCTGGAGGCTGCTTCTGCACCCCAAACCCCTCATCCGCAGGCCCACCCCAGACTACGCACCTCCAACCCAGAGCCCTCACCCCCTGTACTCCACCCCTCTGCCCTGAGTCCCCACTCCAACCCGGAACCCCCTCCTGCATCCCGGAGCCTGCACTCCCATCCCAGAGCCTCCTCCCACACACTAACCCCCTGCCTTAACCCACAGCCCCCTCCCACATTCCGAATCCCTTGCCCCCCCCATCCTGGAGCCCCCTCCTGCACCCTAAACACCTCATCTCCAGCCCCACTCCAGAGCCTGCACCCCCAGCCAGAGTCCTCACCCCCTCCCACACCCCAACTACCTGCCCCAGCCCAGAGCTGCCTCCTGCACTCTGAACAACACCTAATTTCTGGCCCCACCCCAGAGTCTGCACCCTCATTTAGAGCCCCCCCCCGCACTGCTGCCCCAGCCCATTGAAAGTGAGTGAGGGTAGGGGAGAGTGAGCCACTGAGGGAGGGGGAATGTAGTAAGTGGGGGCGGGGCCTCAGAGACGGGGCGGGGCTAGGGTGTTTAGTTTTGTGCCAATAAAAAGTTGGCAACCCTAGTGGTGAGTGACCTTTAGATATAAGATATCGTGCATAAGTCTAGCATGGTAGTTGTCCTTGAGGTCTAATTACAGTCTGTTCTCTTAGCCCTCAAATTCTTGCTAAAAATGTATTTATAATCTGAGCTTCATTTGTTTACACTTGGAATTATACAGTCTCCTCTTCTAGTTGATTTGCATTTCTCATTTTTTGCAATCTCCTAGTACCCTGTAGGTTTTTAATTGTCCTTTTCTTGACATGGAAACTCATAATGTTTTTTTTTTTTTTTTAGAACTATAGTGTACATCAGCTATTCACATTATTATGGAGAGGTCTGATTGTGATGCCATAGTTAAGATTACATTTAATTTTTCACTTAAAGCAGGGTAAAATGGTGGTTTAAATAAATGTAAAAGGCATTTCTGTTAAGTCTTTTGTTTGTTCAGGCCCCTCTAGCTAACAATGGCATATTATTAACCTATTAAACTTTTTAGAAAGTTGAAACACATTTGAATATTCTGGGAATAGGCATCCTAGAAGAAAGTAAACTGAAATCAAGCAGTTATTAACAATAATTGTTTAACTTAATTTTACCTTTGGAGCCCATTCAGTAGCTCAAGTTATTCTTAAGTAGTGTCACAGTGACGATGGAGGTGGCTTAACCAATCATCATCTTACCTCTCTAATTTGCATGTTACAGTTCTGTTTGAAATGTGTTGATAGTGTGAGGGAGAACTGTACGTCTTAGAGGACTCCTTCATCTATCCATTATGGAAACAGAATACTGGATTGACTTGCAGGCTTTGGGTCTGAAACATCAGTCCTCACTTTTCTCTTTGTCACAGCTTTGTATCAAAGGGATCCTTGTATAGGCTGCAAAGTTCAGATGCTGCTGTACTTGTCTGCTGGTAGTCTTTAGCCCTACGCATGTCACGGGCAGGAGTGGGGAAGTGCCATCTCCAAAGTACCCTCCCTGCCTGTGTTCAGCGTTTTGTTTACTTGTGTTTCACTGCTCCTACTCCTGGGGCATGTTACGAGAAGGCTATAGGCATTTTGGAATATCAGGGCTGTCAGCTATGTCTTCACGGAGCTGAAGCAACCATGGGATAGATAGACAGGCATGCTGAAGAATTTCAAAAGCCGTAATTTATATCCACCTGTTTGAAACCTGGGATGCAGATTCTGGGCTAAGATTAATAGGCTGTTGACTGGAATAGCCAGAGTGACTGTCATAATGCAGAAACTGGCTTAGCCCAATCTTGATAATGTGACTGTGAGGCAGCAATACAGAAAGTCAAAGGTGGTGGTGGAGTGCACAACTAGAAGATTGGAAGGTGGACTACAACACCTTGCTATCCTGGATGATGCAGCAGTAAGATGGCTGAACAGTCTAGATACTGACTTGTGATGCATATGAAATAAGAAATACCCTCCCATTGCTCCCTCTGTGTGCTGGCTGAGCTATAAATAGCTTAGGACAGCTATTTCTGTGTCTCAGTACCCCTACTCCAATGCTTTAAGCCCCTACCTGGCCTCCTGCAGCCTCCAATCCTGACACCTCCCCCTTCCTTCCCTCAGCAGCATGCAGCACCTTCCCCAGTAACCTTTAGCACCTGCCCTTTTCACTCCCTGATTTCACAGCACCACCTTCTCCAGGAGTCCCCCTGTTCCACATCCAACTCTCCTTGTGTGGCCTCCCGCAGTTCCTTTCTCTCCCAAACGGTCCCAGACTAGGAATGTAAGGGCACCTCTCTGTGCTGGTTCCTTAATTAACACCTTCACCCTTCTTTCAGAGCTCCTCTACCCTCCCTCTCTCCTTCCCCTCACTCAGTTTGCCTTCAGTACGCTCAGTTCCTTCCAGTTTCTCTCTCTCTCTCCCCCTTCCCCATTCATTATATGTTCCCATCCTCAACCTTCCGAGGCAACAGCACTTTCAAGAAGATCTTATGGAATGAAAATAAAAATAAAAAACTATACACAAAAACACTACTTTGTTACTGTATACTAAAAAACCACACATTGTATCCTTAACTACCTTTTTGGGGGATATTTTGGAGAAAGAGGTGCTGAAAGTTAGGTATTCCCATGAATTTCTAGCACTATCCTCTGAAGCAGATGTTACTGGCCATCACTAGAAACTGGATTCTGGACTAGATGGACTGATTGTCTGACCTGGGATGGCAATTCGTATGTTTAATTTGTCCATAACAGGTGAAATAACTTGGATTAAATCTCTTTCATCTCTTGGGACGGTGATTCCAGATATTACAAAAGTTTTAATTAGAGGAGAGAAAAGAAAGGTTTCCTAGTGTACACAAGTGTATAAATCTACATAAAGTTTAATACTACCGCCTTAACTCTGAACTTCTTACACAGTAAGTTGCAATATTTTTTATAGATGCTGTCCAAAATAAACTTGTCTAGGCTGAAATAAAAGTCCAAAAGTTAATAATTTAATAGTATACCTCTCAAAGCAAACTATTGCATGTGTATACAACTATGCCTTCCATTCAACACTGTCGAATGCTTTTGTAGGCCTCAAGGGATAAAATTATGTGCAGATTGAATTGATGTTCTGGTGTTACTGGCTCCAAATCTTATTTTGTTCTTTGATAATCTTTTAAAAATGTTTTGGTAAGAATCTTTTCCATTATCTTGCATTCACCCTGAGTAAGTGAAACATGCTGGTTTTAGAAGGAGGATTTCCAGGTCAGTTTAAGAACAAACTATCAAATAAAAACCAAACAAACCAAATCTCTCATTACCCGGCGTTAAGATTCAGAGAAAAACGAACCTTAAGAGAATGTTATTTCCTTTAAAAATAAAAATGGAAAGCATATAAATATACAGTTAAACGCCTATTTTTCATGTCAGGTTGATTGTATACAGCTAAGTTTCCAAAATTCTGCATGCGTTTTGGAAGCTTTTTAAGCAGTTGTTTAAGCTGTTTAAGGGCATGTCTGCACTTAAAAAGCTGCAATGGTGCAGCTGCCCCAGTGTAGCTCTGCCACTGTAGTGCTTCAGTGAAGCCGCTACTATGTTAACAGGAGAGCTTCTCCTGATGGTGTAGTTAATCCACCTCAGTGAGAGGTGGTCATTATGTTGACAGGAAAAGCCCTCCTGTTGTCATAGTGCTGTGTAGGCTGGAGATTAGGTTGATATAACTGCATCGCTCAGGGGTGTGGATTTTTCACATGCCTCTGAGCTACTTTGGTATACCAGAGTATGTTTGCAGTGCAGACCTGGCCTAAGATATCTTAAATATGGCAGCATTTTGCCCATACATGGAATGTGGTAAGTGTACTGTAGTCAAGACCCTGGGTATTATGTGGCAAGCTTGACATAATGTCTGTGGGCGAGGTTCTTGGATTCTGCAGCGCTCTGATGTGGTCTTAAAGAAACCAAGGATCATGGGAGTTTGTGTTGTAAAACACAAATGCGGATGGGTCTCTGATGTAGCAGGGTGCAATCTCTGTAAACTAAAATATAACAAAATAAACCAGTATTCTTTGAGAATCATGTTGTTATATGTTTCCGATTATGTTTAGGAGGGTGATAAGTGGGCAGAATTAAGGGACTTTTCCCTAATTTTGTGGTTTATTTTTAAACAACTTGAAATTGAGTCAGGTTTTTTTGGGTTTACAATCACTTTTATTTTGTAAATAATTTAGTTCCAAAGTGGCTATGTCTAAGACCCACACAAACCAGTGGGAAAACAATGAAACTGACTTTGTGTTGTGTATAAAGTGTTGTCAAATGTATAAATCAAATGAAAAAAATATATATTTTCCCCTTTTTCATTTATTGTACTCTTAGGTGTTGCTCATACTAGGTATAAAAAAGTGAGACAAATGTGATTTTTTTTTAGAGTTGATAGTGTCTCTTCTGACGCATCGCATTTATAGGCACTGTAATTTCTGTGTGTAGTGTATTTATTTTAAAGCAAACTTCTGTATTCTCTTAATGATTGTTCTCTGAAGTGTTACGTTTCTTAACTTTATCTCCAAGTTAAAAGTTTTTTGCACTGGAATTTTTAATTTTTAGAATTGTGTAGTGACAGTAGTCTATATTGGAGCTTGCAAAACTGTGAAGGAATTCAAGACGAGATCGGAAGCCAGAAAAAAACCTTATCCCCCACACCCAGAGGGGAAGACACCTCAGATCAGTGAGTTTTATTAGGTTTTCTTAAGGCTGTCAATTAATCGCAGTTAACTGAAGTGATTAATGCAGAACAAATTCACTAGATTAAAAAATTAGTCATGATTAATCTCAGTATTAATTACACTGTTAAATAATAATAGAATACCAATTTAAATTTATAACATATTTTCTACATTTTCCAAATATATTGATTTAAATTACAACATACGATACAAAGTGTACAGTGCTCACTTTATATTATTTGTGATTATAAATATTTGCGCTGTACAAAAGATAAACTAAATAGTGTTTTTCTGTTCACCTCGTATAAGCACTGGAGTGCAATCTCTGTATCGTAAAAGTGAAATTTACAAATGTAGAAATTTTTTTTTTTTACATAATTGTACTCAAAAACAAAACAATGTAAAACTTTAGAGCCTACAAGTCCATCAGTCCTACTTCTTGTTCAGCCAATTGCTAAGACACACAAGTTTTACATTTATGGGAGATACTGCCTGATTCTTATTTACAATATCACCGGAAAGTGAAAACAGGTGTTTGCACGGCACTGTTTTCGCTGGCTTTGCAAGGTATTTACATGCCAGATATGCTAAACATTTGTATGCCCCTTTGTGCTTTGGCCACCATTCTCGAGGACATTCTTGCATACTGATGACGGGTTCTGCTCGATAATGGTCCAAATCAGTGAGGACCAATACACGTTTATTTTCATCATCTGAGTCAGATGCCACCAACGGTTGATTTTCTTTTTTGGTGGTTCGGGTTCTGTATTTTCCAAATCGGAGTGTTGCTTTTTTAAGACTTCTGACAGCATTTCCCCCGCCTTGTCTCTCTCAGATTTTGGAAGGCACTTCAAATTCTTAAACCTACTTTGTTTTTTTTCCTCTCAACTTCTAAGAATCTGAAGTGTCTATATTTGAAAGTTGTTTGAAATTAGAGACCAGTGTTTCTACTATATAATCAGTGAATGAAAATGTTATTTTTAAAATTATAAAGGAAGTGTTCAGAATGTCAAGATTCTATTTTATGCTGGTTAAAAAGCAATAAGAAAATTTTAGAACGATTTAGAAGCCTAAAGGGGAATAAGAATAGGTGGAGTTATTGTTGGCAGGAGAAAGGGATGTAACTAGTGGGTAGAATCATCTGTGACTGGATGTTGAATAGAGTGGAGTAAGTAGAATTGAGTACTGTTGTTGCAGTTTGCCTTGCCAGAGTCTATACACTTTTGGGATGTGGGCAGGGCATCTGATATGGTTTGACAGAAAACTGACTAGCTCTTCTTATTTTTAATTCTTCCATGTGTTGAATTCACTAGATAGTTTGTCTAGTTCTAGTACATGTGACAAATACTGCAAATGGGTGATTAATGACTGCTAAACATTAGTGTAGGAGTTTCTGACTCAGCTGGTCTAACGTTGAAGGAAATGGTCAGAAACAAACAGAAATAACAAAAATAGATAAAATCTAAAGTGAAATGTAAACCCTGTCAAGCATTGTTAAGTAGAAGGACAGGATGCATGGTCATCTCAAAAATTTTGGACAGTATATCTGTATATCAGATTCTTCAAGCTCAAGTGTGCTGCTCAGTGAAATTGTTGAAGAGCACTCATTTTAAAAGTGCTGAGCACCTGATAACTCCTGCTGAAGTTGATGAGAGATAGTTGGTGCTTAACACTCTTGAAAATCAGGCCACTTATTTAGGTGTTTCATTATGTGGCTTTAAAGCCTTACTCTAGCAACCATTTTTGAAAATCTTGCATAGCATTTTCAGCTACACTCACAAGAATCCTCATCCTTCTGTGTGTAAGATGTTTGCTAGCTAGGAGCACAGAAACTTTCCAACCACAGTATACTGTTGCACAGTTGGGTGCCTAGACACCATAGTGATTAGGTATATTTTAATTACATGATTTATAGAGATTTTACACTCTCTGCATGAAATACCTGGCATTAGCCAAATTTTGGCACAGGATACTAGAATAAAAGCAAGGTGAGGTAATATTTATTGGACCAACTTCTCTTGGTGAGAGAGACAAGCTTTCAAGCTATACAAAACTCTTCCTGGGAAAGGTCTGGGAAAAGCACTTAGGCTATGTCTGCACGACACAGTTGGCAGGCAAAATTTACGTTGCTCAGGGGTGTGACTAACCCCCCCCCCCGCGAGCGACATAAGTTATGCCGGCATAAGTGCTTGTGTGCACAGCGCTATGTTGGTGGGAGAGCTTCTCCTGTAGAGCATCTTCACCACACACATTGCAGGGGCACAGCTGTATCAGTACAGCTGTGCTGCTGCAGTGCTGTAAGTACTCTACACTGGCAGAGTTACAGCGCCGGCAGTTACAGCTCCGCTCAGAGAGCGCTAAAGGGAAACCACTTTTGTGTGGTCACACTGTCAGCTGGCCGTGCAATAGCATGTTCACGCTTGCGGCACTTGTAGCGGTATTCAGAGCAGTGCACTCTGGGCAGCTATCTCACAGAGCATCTCTTCCTCTTCTGCCGCTAAGAGTTGTGGGAAGGCGGACAGCATCGCGCGGCATCCTGGGTCCTGTCCCAATGCTCCGTGATGCACTACTTCGCATCCCAGCAATCCCTGTGCTTCCATCCACATTTGGCACTATCTTTCAATGGTTTGTGTACTGCGCACTCTGCTCTGCCTCTTCGGTCTGCAGGAATGGATCCTGCACTGTTGACCAATATGCTGCTCCCTCTCACTAACACGTGACGACTGGTACTGGAGTTATTCCTTAAACTACAAAGGCAAGAGCAGTTCGATATTGATCTCTCCACGCGTAGTAGCTACGACATGAGATTGCTTGTGGCATTCACGGAGGTGCTGACCACAGTGGAACAGTGCTTTTGGGCTTGGGAAACAAGAACTGAGTGGTGGGATCACATAGTTATGCACATCTGGGAGGATGAGCAGTGGCTGCAGAACTTTCAGATGAGAAAAGCCACATTCATGGGACTGTGTGATGAGCTCGCCCCAGCCCTGTGGCACAAGGACATGAGAATCAGAGCTGCCCTGCCGTTGGAGAAGCACGTGGTGATTGCAGTGTGTAAGCTGGCTACTCCAGACTGCTACCGATGGGTCTCTAATCAGTTCGGGGTGGGAAAGTCGACCGTTGGACTTGTGTTGATGGGCCATTAATCACATCCTGCTCCAAAAGACCGTGACTCTGGGCAACGTGTGTGACATTGTGGATGGCTTTGCGCAAATGGGCTTCTCTAACTGTGGAGGGGCCATCGATGGCACACATATTCCAATTCTGTCACTAGACCACTTAGCCACCCGAGTACATTAATCGGAAGGGGTATTTCTCAATGGTTCTCCAGGCGCTTGTGGATCACCATGGGCATTTCACGGACATTAACGCAGGCTGGTTTGGAAAGGTGCATTATGTACGCATCGTTCGGCTCACTGGTGAGTTCAGGAAGCTGCAAGCAGGGACTTTCTTCCCGGACCAGAAGATCACTGTAGGGGAAGTCGAAATGCCCATTGTGATCCTGGGAGACCCTGCCTACCCCTTAATGCCGTGGTTTATGCAACCATACATGGGGAACCTTGCCAGCATCAAGGAGTGGTTCAACAACAGGCTGAGCAAGTGCAGAATGACTGTTGAATGTGCTTTTGGCCATTTAAAGACCCACTGGCGCTGCCTATATAGGAGGCTGGACCTGGCCAATGACAATATTCCTATGCTTATAGCCATGTGCTATACGCTCCATAATATTTGTGACGGGCAGGGTGAAAGCTCCACTCAGGGCTGGACCGCTGAGGCTCAGTGCCTGGAGGCTGAATTTTAAATAGCCAGAGACCAGGGCTATTGGTGGTGCGCAGCACGGGGCCATAAGTATCAGGGATGCCTTGAGGCAGCAATTTGAAGCTGAAAGCCACTAATATTTGTTGCTATGCTCGGGAGTGCAGTGCTTGTAATGCTAGGAAGTGATTGTAATTGGTGCAGACGATGCACTATGAATGTTTAAGAAAATTGCCTGTTGCTTTGTAGGACTCTGTTTGCTTTCAATTAATGGAATAAAGATTGCTTTCAAACCAACATAATTATTTTATTAAAAAACAACAACCAGAGGAGGGAGACAAACACATCAGCACTGAGAGGGATGGGGGAAGGGAAGGTCCTAGGAGGAGGTGGGGTACTAGGACGATTAAAGATTTGTTTATGTCCAGGTATCCATTCCAGCCGTCTCCTTTGGAGTACAGTGCAGGAGGTACTGTACTTCAGCAGGGCTAAACTGCAGAGGGATGGGTGTTGAGTGCAGTGCGTACTGGGAGTTTGCAATGCTGGACTGTGATGGGGGAAGAGTGGAATGCAGCAGGTACAGATTGGAGCCAGGAGGTTGATAAGAATGTGTTGGCGGTGTCTGGGGGGTGCATGGGAAAGTGTTTTGCGACAGCGGCTGCAGGGGAGGGCAGGCGTGGAGCTGCTCGGTTTGCAGTGCTAGTAGCACCTGGAGCATGTCCACTTGGTGTTCCATAACGTTTAAGAGCCGCTCCATGGCTTCATTCTGGCGCGTCACGTTCTCCTTTCGGGCCCACTTCTCGCTGTCCCGCCACTCCTTCAATTCTTGTTTTTCAGCCGCTGAGTGCATTATGACATCACGCAGAAAGTCCTCTTTAGTTCTTTGTGGCCGCTTTCTAATTCTGCGCAGCTGTTCAGTCGGCGATAACAAAGAGGGAGGCTGGGCTCCCAAGGTCATATCTGTGAAGCCAAAATGCAACATTTTACAGAAGTAGTATTGTTTGCAACACACAGGCCGTGACTACACTTGAAACTTCAAAGTGCTGCCGCGGGAGTGCTCCCACAGCAGCGCTTTGAAGTGCGAGTGTGGTTGCGCGCCAGCACTGGGAGAGAGGTCTCCCAGCGCTGCAGGTACTCCACCTCCATGAGGGGATTAGTTTACAGCACTGGGAGTGCGGCTCCCAGCGCTGGAGCACTGTTTACACTGGCGCTTTACAGCGCTGTAACTTGCTGCGCACAGGGGGGTATTTTTTCACACCCCTGAGTGAGAAAGTTGCAACGTTATAAAGCGCCAGTGTAGCCATAGCCACAGACTACTGATTCAGTGATTTAAAACACAGCAACTATTCACATACGTATCACTAACTGGCTGACCCCAAGCAAGCACACATGAGCCACAAGACCCCCAAAATGGTGAGTAACCGCAGGGGCAGTGGAAATCAGTGTTCCAGGACTGTACTGTACACTGGGGATGTGGCTCTTGGGGAGAGCCAGCTGTGTGTGTGTGTGTGTGTGTGTGTGTCTTATAATCAGTACTGTCCCCACATTTTCCACACACTGTGTTCATTATGGAAGATATCTCGCTCCTGAGGGTTAGTAGGGAATCAAGAGAGGGTCTTCTCCAAGACTGCAGCTTCTGCTCTGGCCCTTATGTAGCTTGCCTGTGTGCAGCAATGGTCCCTTCTCTCCTCCCCTCCCGCCCGTGACGGCAGAGTGGCGTGGAAAGTTACCCTTAATGGGGCAAGAAACAAAGCAGCTCTGCCAAAGAACCTGCAGCAGCGGATTCCCCAGTATCTCCATGGGAGTTTCATGGAGATCTCTGAGGCAGATTCCCATGAAATGAGGGAGTCAATCAACACCCTGTTCCACTGCTCAAACTAGGCATGTGGTGGTGCGCACATCATACAGACACAAGCCTGCATTCTGCAACCCTCCTGCCCCCAACAACTCGCTTCAGCAATTCCCAGAATCAAAGCCACTTACCAGGGATGACCTCTTCTTTTGCACTTCACCAAGTTCCGACAACTGTGACTGGCTAGCCTCCTCTGGGATAGAGAAGAGCTCCTGGCTGCATGCATCTCTGACCTCTGAGTCTTCCTCTGGGTCCCCCTCCACATTGTTGTCAAAGATTTCCTCCTGGCCCTGTCCACTCTCGACTGGCATGCGAGCCACCGAAGTATCCACTGTGGCCTTTGCAGTGGAGGTGGGGTCGTCACCAAGTATTGCCTCCAGCTCTTTGTAGAACCAGCAGCTCATGGGCGCAGCACCGGAGTGGCGATTTGCCTCCCACACCTTGTGGTAGGTGTTCCGCAACTCCTTCACTTTGACCCTGCACTGCAGTGTGTCCCAGTCATGGCCCCTTTCTATCATGCATTGTGAAATCTGTCTGTAGGTGGTATAATTCCTACGGCTGGAGCGCAGCTGGGACTGAACAGCCTCCTCTCCCCAAATGCTGATGAAGTCCAGCAGCTTGGCATTGCTCCAAACGGGGGATCGCCTGGTGTGTGGAGCAGGCATGGTCACCTGGAAAGATGCGCTGAGACCACTGCACGTATCACCAAGCAAACAGGAAGGGGACTTTCAAAATTCCTAAGGAATTTAAGGGATGGGGCTTACGGTTCGTCACCTGAGGGCAGGGCAGTAGAGTTCAAACCGATGACCAGAGAGGTGAGAGCAGGCATTGTGGGACACCTCCCGAAGGCCAATTGCAGTGCTGTAATGGACAAGGGTGTCTAAACTAGCACCACGGTGCTGTAGCAGTAGTGTAGCTGAGCACAAGTGGCGCCATGTCAATTTCCTGGCGCCTTTGTAAAAAAAAAAAAAGAAAAAAAAAGCGCCATGCGCTGCGACGCTTTTATTTTACTTACCTGGCGGCGCTCCGGGTCTTCGGCGGCGGGACCTTCACTCGCTCCGAGTCTTCGGCGACATTTCGGCGTCGGACCCTTCAGTGCCGCCGAAGACACCTAGAGCGAGTGAAGGGCCCGCCGCCGAAGACCCGGAGCGCCGCCGGGTGAGTAAAAGCGCTGCAGTGGGTGGGGCCTTTTTTTTTTTTTTTAAATTGCTTCCCCTGTTCCCTCCACCTGGCTATGCCACTGTGCTGTAGCCCCAGCGCAGAAAGCTGTACGCCTCTCATCGACGTGTTTTTTTTTTTTTTTAACAGCGTTGCAGCTGTGCAATTTTTGCGCACTAAGTGGCTTGGCAGTGTCTACACTTCAGAAGTTACAGCTCAGAAAGCTGCTTTACTGTGCAGAAACTTGCCAGTGTAGTCAAGGCCTAGATTGTCACAGCTAAATACAAGATTGAACAGATAGTTTAGCATAAGTCGTTAACACATATTCTAAGGGACTGTTCAAGGTGAAGTGGCTTATTAACACCCCTGTAGTCATAGGACAAAACGGGGGGTTAGTGGGTTACAGATTGTTGTAATAAACCGTAAATCCAGTGTCTTTATTAAGACCATGATTTTTAGTGTCTAGCAAAGTTCTAAATTTATACTCCCAGGCTCGTCTTTTGAAAGTGTTGTGCAGGTTTCCTTTGAGGATGAGGACTGGCAGGTCAGATATGGAATGATTGCTTTGCAAGAAGTGTGCACCCTAGGGGTGATAGTGGCTTTCTCTACATTACACAGCTTTTAGTGACACGGCCATGTCGACACGACCATGTTGCTAATAGTCAGTCAATGTAAACGCTGTTTGTCACCACTTTTGCTGACAAAATACTTCCACTGTGTATGAGCGGGGTTCTTGTTCTCAACAGGAGAGCGCTCCTGCCAACAACGAGCCGTTTACACTGCCACTTGCCGCGGCAAAACTTTTGGGTGGGTGGGACACGGTTCTTTAAGCACCTGTGAACGACAAAAGTTTTGTCATTCAATTGGTAGTGTAGACAAAGTCAGTGTGTTTTTATCTTTTATTATTTTCCTGTGTGAGTTCATTGGAAAGTTTAGTGATCGTCTGGTTTCACCCACATAGTTGTTATGGGGGCAGGTAGTGCACTGGGTGAGGCACACCACATGTGATAGGCAAGTGTAGGACCCATGGATTTTGAAAGGTGTGTTGGGATGGGGTATGGATCATTGTGACTGTGGAGATATGTCTGCAGGTTTTGCATCTGTTGTTCTGGCACGGTCGGGTGCTGCTTTGAGTTGGTGTGTCCTGGTCTGAGGGGAGCCTGCTTCTGATGATGAGCTTGGAGATGTTGGGGGGTGTTTGAAGGCCAGAAAAGGGAGTTCAGGAAAGAGTTATTTCAGGATGGGGCCCCACTGAATGTGAGTTGTAGTTGTTTGATGATGTCCCGTATAGATTCCAGTGTGGGGTGGTAGGTGACAACTAGGGGTGTTTGGCGGGAGAGGGTTTTATTTCTGTATTGAGGCAGGTTCTCTTGGGATATTTGGGTGGCCCACTCCATAATGTGATCTACTTCTCCGATGGAGTGTCCTAATTTGGTATAGGCTGTTTTTGAATGTGTAAGATATATACTCTGGACTTTCTCCTCAGAGCATATTTGAGGAGAATCTGAGTGCCTGGCTGTAGATAACAGATTTCTTGTTGTTGGGGAGATTATTGGATCTATGAAGGTAAGTGTGGTGATCCAAGAGTTTTGTGCTGGAAAAACCTCTGCAATATTATGTTACTGTATTTTGGCTAGCAATGCAGTTCCTATTCTAAGTCTGATTTTTCTAATTCGGTCCTTTAGGAACAAAATTTATGTTTGATATTTTATGTTTAATGTAGCAGTTAAAAGTCACATTAAATATTACATATGCCATTAACGACTTACTGTTTTTCTTCAGTATCTGACATCGAAGGTGGTGATGGATTACAGCTCCGAAAGGAACATGCACTCAAGATATTTGCTTATATCAACTCCTGGACGCAAAGGTATTTTCATCAGTGTCTTTAAACTCATCATATTGGACCCCATTTGTTGTAAAAATTATGCGGGAAATAGAGTGAATGGAATAAGTAGAGTGAGTACAATATTGTAGTGTGACTAAAATGATGGGAGAATAAAGGAAATTCTGGCCTTCATTTACATGTAGCCACTTTTGTGCCCCGTGTCTCCTGCTAGGTGTGTGTAGAACACACCTTTGAAGCACTGGCTGGCATTCCAGAAGCTGTTGAAGAACATAGCAGTAAACAGGCTAAATTATAGTAATGAAAAATATTATAAAACCTTACGTATGCTGTTGCTTAATGTGAACTATCCTGCCACATACATTTTTTTTCTAAAGAGAATGGGGGGAAAATCAAGAATTATTACTTTGAATTTCAGTGTCTTATGAAAAAACAATGAGTCGTCCTTGTGGCACCTTAGAGACTAACAAATTTATTTGGGCATAAGCTTTCGTGGGCTAGAACCCACTCTGAAAAGTGTCTTATGAGGATTTTTTCACAATATCTTGGTGTTGTGACTCAACAAGATGAACACATGCAGTCCATAGCTACCATTATAAAATACATAAATAATTTAAAACTCCCGAACAGTAGTTGGGACCTTGTAGTTCTCTGTGAGCGTCTGGAAATAAATGGGATGCCCACAGGGATTAATGAGGTCTTCAGTATTGGTGTTTGACATTGGAGTTTCAGTGTCACTTTGAATTTCCTGTCTTTGTTGGTCTGTCATATGCTTTGTTACTTAAAATATATTTAAATGTGAAACTTCCTTATAATTAGTCACTTTTTAAAAATTAAGATCAGTCTTTTTTTCTTACTATTTATTAGTTTCTTCTTTAAGTTGATGGAGACCAGACTTCTCATTTTTAGATATTTTAATTCTGAGCCACTTTTTTATTTTGTTTTTGTTTGCAGACAATGTCTGTGCTGCTTCAAGGAGTATAAGCATTTGGAGATCTTTAACCAAGTAGTATGTGCGCTTATTAACTTAGTGATTGCCCAAGTTCAAGCTCTACGGGACCAGCTCTGTAAACATTGCACTATTAACATAGATTCAACATGGCAAGATCAGAATAATCAAGCCAATGAGCCACTGAATGTAGAAAGAGAGTCTCATGAAGAAGAAAATGGAGAACGACAAAAATGCATAGAGAAAAAGTTAGACTCCACAAGAACTTGTATCCTGACAGAGGAAGAATCTGCAAAGAGCACTGATGCTTTTAGCTTATGGAGCACTGATGAGAAGGAAAAACTGTTGCTGTGTGTGGCAAAAATCTTTCAGATTCAGTTTCCTCTGTATACTGCTTACAAGCATAATACTCATCCCACAATAGAGGTATATCTTATCCTAACTTGTGCATATTTTGTTTTTTTGTGAAACACAGTGTAGTTATCATTGAAGGATAGACTCTGCTTGGGTGGTTGTAGTTTTCAAACAGGGTGGATGGGGATGATTCAGCTTTCCCACTGAATTCACTGGGTCTTTCCGTTGACACTTTCTGGGAGATGAACCATTCCCTTAAATACGTTCTTAAAAGAATTCTTGATTGGTCTAGGTAAAAGCAGTTAATAAAATGTTGGATATAATTGCATAATGTAAGTTACCATATAGTCACAGTAGCAGGAAGGCAAAAAGGAACCATAATTACGGCTTCCTTCCAAAAATAATATAATGTAGTTTAATTGCTTTTTGTTTAAATCTATTGTTATAAACAAAATTTACAAACTAAAACTTGCATGAGACTACACTTTTTTTGCTGTTCTATCATCAACTGCATAACTGTTATAACTGCAGTTCTGCAAACTTGACTTCTTTCTTTATAAGTTTTTCATTGTGATGTTACTTTGTTACTGCTAAATATATATATTTTTACATAATTTATTTTGAAAAATGCACCCTCAGAACTCTTCTTTTACAAATATTTCATTCCCAGATATAGAGGAAATGCTTTTGTAGCTATATTGGGGACCCTAGATGTCAAATTAAAATAATTTTGTTCTTGAAAAGGTTTATTTTTAGTTTCACCTGTGGAAATCTGTTCCTGACTAAACAGAGCACCTTCTACACTTATATTGAGATATGAGTATATTTGCCGTTGTTAAGAAGGCTTATACTGAGAAAATGCATGAGAAGCCGTTAATACATTTATGTGGATGTTACAAAATATTGGCGCATTAAAATACAATTATCCAAAACCACAAACTTAAAGCTGTGTCACTGCTTTGAGTAGTTAAGCTTTCGGTTTCACATTATTACACTATTTGCTCTTAACTTGTAAAGATATACGTAAATGATATGTGATTTAGCATACGTGCTAGTGTATTTGCATGAATTATATTCAGTCCTTGAATGAGTGGATCTCACCAGAATTGGCAATAAATGTTGGTTGGGTTAAAAATTATTAAACTGGGAAGAAGAGTGGTTTTTGTTTTGTTTGGGGCACATTTGAGTATCTTGCTATATTCGATCATGTTGGAGTATAAATCTGTAAATTAAAATGTTAAACTGTGTTTACAAATATATGTGATCTCAAGTATATCTCTATTAATGAACCAGAGAATGTTAGGATTCCCAGTAAGACTTTCCTACCACATTTCAGCATGCCTTCATAATTCCTTTTAAACTTTATCATCATAAATGAATAGGTCTGTGATACAGCTGCCCACTAGTAGAGACCGGTGAGGGTAGGGTCTATCTTTTTTGTCGTTCATACTGGTTAAAACTAATGTTAAAACTAAAGAGATTTTGCCTCTGTGCTTCATGGGGTTAAAAAAACTGAACTTGAATTTTTCTCCCTGCCTTCACAGGAACATGGCAGAAACAGCTCTGAATCATTTTTTTATGTATAAATAAACTTGCTTCACTTAGAGAGAAGACAACAACGTTCTTTTCTTTTTGGAAATATTTGTGTGTCTTATTTTTTTGTCATTGTGCCAAGAAGAGTTAGAAATCTCAAAAGGGACATTGGCAGTATTTTTTTGGCTGATGTGCTGACACAGTGTAAGAAGACCAGCCGCTAACATAAGTTGGGTGGCTTCATTGTGGCTCACCAGTACTCTCAACAATATGACATCTTGAGTCACTGACCACTCAGATTAGCAAACACTATTATGCCCCGAATATATCAAAATCATGGTCTGGAGAGAGAGACGAGAGAGAAGAAAACTTCTTTTGCTGTCTAGGCAAGTCAGAAAAAATGATTCCCACTTTCAGCTAGTTTCTCATACCAAATTTGTAATTTCTTCAGAGCAAGGATTAATATATCTGTGTTTGGAAATCTTCTAGCACATTTTGATTTCTACCATAATATAATAATGATAATGACTAAATCCTTCAGTGGGTTTATGGGGAAATGTGAAGTGTGATCAGTCCTTCAGAATGTTCTGTATCAGGTATAAACTGATGCTCTTACCACGTACTTGATGGAACCTTTGCAGATACTCTCACATCTGGGAGAAGAGAGATTTCTAATGGGGAGAATTCCCTTCTGTCAGAAAGGGTCACAAAACTGCAATATCCAACAAGAACGAAAAAACAAGAAAAAAGATGATCTGTTGGTGTATAGGCCTACTGGGGACTCTACTGTCCTGCCCTAAATCCCACAGGTTAGGGGACGTTTCTACCCCTTGAATTTTTTTTACTAGCAGCATTCATCTCTATTATAGCAAACAAGAGGTAAAACTGGAAGAGACTAATGAGAGTTATCTGAACTGAACAGAGAAAACATCCTGAAGGAAAATTTCATTTAGGAACCAGAAAGGGTGCAGCTGATGATGGATGCCAGCCCAGAATATTGGGAGCCCCCATAGGCATATTGACAGCACAGAGGACCTGGCCTTCCAGGACAAAGAACTGGCATATACATTTGTTGGATTTGAGGGCAATAAGACCTCTGGACAAGTACACCTTAGTTCAGACAAGTTTGTGGTCGTGGTCTGTTTAAAATCCACAGGGACCACAAAAACAGAATGATGATATGAGAGTCTACCCTGCTAATCAGAGGAAAAAAATCTCCTTTCTAGTGAATCTCTGTGTGTCTTCAGTCACAAGAATACCACAATTGGACTTGGTCAGTTGGAAGAAAACCTGCTTGAGGGCATAAATCTTGAAGGAAGAAACTTACGTGGAAACAAACCTGTTTATCCCAATGCAAAAGTAATATCTGCTAACGTTCTTGATATCCAAAGAGAGGTCTTAGTTTGTGACACTTTTTTATCATATAGACATTCAGTCTTGCATATGCTGTTCATGGGACTGACAACTTTGACAGCAAAAACACTTCAAAAAAATCACGAGACCCAAACAAAGGTAATCCGGAGATCCATGAAATGGTTGAGATGCATGAGGTCTGCAGGCCTGGTTTGGCTGTCTGAGACATCTGTTAATTTTAATTGTCCTGCACCCATGACCTTCTGTCAGCACTATTTGTTTGTTCAGACTGAGATATGCAGAGAGTCTGTGAGATAGGTATTTCAGAAAGTACAGGATATGCTTCTGTCTAGAAAGGCATTTTTTCATTTTACTGGAGGTGATGACTTTCTGTAAGCCATGTAGAAGAAGAGACAAAAACACAAAGTGAGCTCCTTTTTTCCTTACCTTTTAAAATCCCTCCAGGCAGGACTAGACAATGAACTTTAAAGGAGTTAGCAAACCAGTCTTTAGCAGCTCAGTAGAGGTTAAAACAGTGAGGAAACGCATCCGTCTACTTTATTTTTATGCTCCCCCAACATTTTGGCTCAGAATGAGGCAATTAGCAGCTGTGGTGGCAGTTCCCATATAAGTCTTTTTCTAGTAGGATGAATTTTTTATAATTTTGTTCCCAAGGTTGTGTCCACCATCACACATCAATTAAGGTGTTTCACTTCTAAGGTTTTTTTGCTGCCTTTGGTTCTCATAGGGAACTCTCTTCTGTTACTTGGCTCAAAAGGTGACCTTGTGGAAATCTCAATGTCCTGAGTATTCCGTTTAGAACACCAAAGCAGGACTGTCAGGTTTTCAGGTTCATTCTAGCCAAGTAAGTCAAATCTTTTGTCTCTCCAATGCTGCAGAGATCTCTTGCCCCATTGTTTTCAGTGTTTACTCCAATATGGCTACTTCATAGGAAGAGAAGTCTTGAGACAAGAAGTATGCAAAGCAGCTACTTGACTGACGTTCCAGATAGTAGATAATGTTTTCACCTCTCTTAGACAGAATATCACTAAACTCTACGGGCTTAATAATCATAGACTTCCACTGTCTTTCAGCTGCCAGGTACTAAGAACAGTACTTTAACTGATGAACAGTTTCTATTTCCCTCAACAACTGATAATTTTCCCATGCATAATCTGTTTCTGGTAGTGGCATGGGCAGAGCACAGAAACACCCTTTTTCTTATCTATTGGCCAGAAAAATGTGTTTTAATACTTAAAAATAATTGACAAAGAACACTGTTGAGTGATGATTTGGAGTTCAACATGAAGGGGAAATATGTAGTATGTTTAGATTCCTATATTGTAACTTTAGTGAATAACTTAAAGTTTGATTCCATCACAACTAAAATACCCCCAGTAATGTAGTTTTAAATGATATTCTGGAAATTAGTCAATTTGAAATTAACTCCAAAAACTTCAGTTAAATTAAATGTTTAAAAAACTACCCTTCGCTACCCTCCCCCATCCCCCAAATTTAAAGGGAAATCGTGAACATGAAAACTAGTAAATTTTTTTTTAAAGTAAAAATTAGTTTGATGGTGTTTCAGTAAGTTTTTTGGTTTCACAATCACATTTTACAATTTTTAAAAATGTTTTCTTGCTGTGTGAAAGATTCATACAAACAATGTGGGAAATTGATTTAATGGGGGGGAACAGTAAAATAGACTGTCTACAAAATGCTATCCAGTGCGCAATGTAAACATATTAAAAGAAGTTATTAAACTCTTTAGTTATAGTAATCTTAAGTGTTACTTGCAACAATAATAGATTTAAAAATTGAGAGAAGGATGATTTGTAATTTGACAGTTTCCCTTTAAGGATACCAGATATAGGTTCTACAAGCTGTCAATTAGATATTTGTGTAAGAATGTTACAATTGGACTTGAAGTTTAATAAACTGAACTAGAATGACTAACTTTAAATTTTTTAGCTCTTGAATATTCATTAGGTTTATGATTATATGGTATATTCTCTGTTCATTTACCTATGGCAGTTCAGATGTTTGGGTACATTACTTTCCTGCTGGTAATGGAAACATCTGAATTGGTATAGAAGAACTCCAAGAAGGAAAACTATTAGGTAAGAAATTTCCCCTTATGGCTGGAGCATTGTCCTGAGTTTATAAGTACATATTTATAAATACAATTAAAAAAATGGTTTAATCGGAAAATGCAAAAGTCAGTGAGGCAATTTTAAAATTAAAGAAACTTAAGCTGCTTGAGTTTTATAAAATTAGGTTTCTGGAGTGTGCATCATGAGTCTTTTGGTTTTGTTTCCTTCATACAATTTGTTTCTATTCCTACTGTTAGCTAATTATATTTATCTCTCTTTTTTTCTTTTAAACCAGGATATTTCTGCCCAAGAAAGCAATATATTAGGGGCGTTCTGTGATATGAATGTAAGTCGTATATATTTCATTGATTCATAGACTTTAAGGCCTGAAGTGATCAAAATTATCATGATCATCTAGTCTGACCTCCTGCACATCACAGGCTACAAAACCTCACCTACCCACTCCTGTAATGCCTCCATAATCTCTAGCTGAGTTACTGAAAACGTCAAATCTTGATTTAAAGATGTCACATTACAAAGAATCCACCATTTACACTAGTTCAAAACAGTAAGTGACTAGTGCCCCATGCTGCGGAGCAAGTGAAAGCCCTCCAGGGTCTCTGCCTATCTGACCTGGGGGAAAATTTCTTCCCAACTCCAAATATCGTGATCAGTTAAACCTTGAGCATGTGGGTATGACCCACCAGCCAGACATTTGGGAAAGAATTCTCTGTAGTAACTCAAAGTCCTCCTCATCTAGTGTCCCATCTGAGGCCGTGGGAGATATTTGCTAATAGCAGTCATGGATGGGTCATATGCTATTGTAGGCAATCTTATCATACCATCCCCTCCATAAACTTATCAAGCTCAGTTTTGAAATAAGTTAGATTTTTTTCCCCTGCACTACTCCTCTGGAAGGCTGTTCCAAAACTTCACTCCTCTGATGGTTAGAAACCTTCATCTAATTTCAGGCCTAAACTTATTGATGACTAGTTTATATCCATTTGTTCTTGTGCCAACGTTGTCCCTTAACTTAAATAACTTCTCTCCCATCTCTGGTGTTTATCCATCTGTTGTATTTATAGAGAGCATTATGAGATACAATTGACATGTTTTCGGTGACTGTAAAATCGTCATATTTATTGTTTTATAAATGTATGATACATTGATATTGCTTATCTGAATTCTTACCTTTATATGTATTTAGTTTTTTGTTTTCAATAGTAATTTGTTTTTCTTTTTAAATAAAACTTTTATATTCTTCTGTTTCTATAGGATGTAGAAGTACCATTGCACTTGCTTCGTTATGTTTGTCTATTTTGTGGAAAAAATGGCCTTTCGCTCATGAAGGATTGTTTTGAACATGGAACCCCTGATACATTGCCATTTCTTATAGCACATGCATTTATCACAGTGGTATCTAATGTAAGTATTGCCCTGAGTTGGTTACGTTTTTAAACCAAAATGCAACAAATATAAAGTGGGATAGACTAAGTCTGGGAAAATTTGAAGAAGAGAGCCCTGGAATCAGGAAAAAGTCACAATTTTCCCCTCATAGAGAGAAGAGTGTCTGGGGATTGCCCTGTCCGGCAGGGGCAACATTTCACCCCAATCGTTACCCTGAGATCTGTTGGAGGAATAGTGGCATCTGTAGGATATCTTGTTTTTCCTTCTCTTCCCAGACATTCTGGTTGCAGTGAAACTAGGCTAGGAAGGTATCCCTTGGTCACTGCTGGCAAGAACTGGAAGACTCTCTGGTAGAGGGAGTGGCATGAGGATGGGAGGGGATATCTTGCTCAGGAACATGGATGTAAAGGAAGACAGAATTTTGCCCATTAAATGTAACTGTAAATACTTAATGAGTGTAACTAAAATGAAATGCTGTATAATTACACTCTATGGGTAGGTCTACACTTACCTCCGGGTCTGGCGGTAAGCAATCGATCTTCAGGGATCGATTTATCGCGTCTTGTCTAGACGCGATAAATCGATCCCGGAAGTGCTCGCCGTTGACGCCGGTACTCCAGCTCGGCGAGAGGAGTACGCGGCATCGACGGGGGAGCCTGCCTGCCGCGTCTGGACCCGCGGTAAGTTCGAACTAAGGTACTTCGAATTCAGCTACGTTATTAACGTAGCTGAATTTGCGTACCTTAGTTCAAAATGGGGGGTTAGTGTGGACCAGGCCTTTGATTTGATTCCAATATTAAATACCGCATATACTCGTTCATTAGCCCGTTCGTTTAAGCCGACCCCCTCAAGATGTTTAGGTAAAAATAGCAAAAACTGCATGACCCTTTCATAAGCCAACCCTATATTTCAGGGGTTGGCAAACTTTGGCTCCCGGCCATCAGGGTAAGCCGCTGGCGGGTCGGGATGTTTTGTTTACTTGGAGTGTCTGCAGGCATGGAGCCCCTCAGCTCCCTGTGGCCACGGTTCACCGTTCCCAGCCAAATGGGATCTGCGGGAAGTGGCGCGCCATTTCCTGCAGCTCCCATTTGCTGGGAACGGTGAACCGTGGCCACAGGGAGCTGAAGCGCTCCAGGTAAACAAAACGACAACGTATTAGATATTCAATTCAATGATTCTATAGAGTTTAAAATCATCAAATTTTGGTGTAGACCTGTTTATAAGCCAACCCCCACTCTTTGATGAGTCACTTTTTTTTACCAAAAATATTCGGCTTATGAACGAGTATATATGGTACTTCGGATCAGATCCTGGGTGTTCCCCTCTCCCATATTCCTGTTACTCTCAGGTGCCACAGGGTCGCTGGAAAGCTGTTCTAAGTAGGCAGCTGAGATTTAATCTTTTAGAGCTGTGATTGGAAGAAAGCCAGCACTGGTGAGTCTACACCTGCTCCTGGTTTAGGGGGGGATTCTCAGGTGAGCTAAAAACTAGAAGGACTTGGTTAGGGAATGCAGAACTCCCTCAATCTTGAGCTGTTGGTGTAGTCCTGAGGAAGTCATTTCAGCTGACATGATTTAGAGTAGCTCCAAGGCTATAATTCAGGGGTTCTCAAACTGGGGGTCATGAGCTGTCAGCCTCCACCCAAAACCCCACTTTGCATCCAGCATTTATAATGGTGTTAAATATATAAAAAAAGTGTTTTTAATTTATAAGGCGGGGTCGTACTCAGAGGCTTGCTATGTAAAAGGGGTCACCAGTACAAAAGTTTGAGAACTACTGCTATAAGTTATACTGGGGTTGAAATCAGCTGCTGGCAGCTGCCAGAATGGGGAAATATAAAAATGCCTTTAAGTTGTTGTCCTTTTCTTTCCCGACCCTTCCCTAGTACTGCATCAATTATAGCTCAGCCAGATCCTTTACCATGAATGTCACACTGACTTCAGACTTAAGTCTGTAAGTTAAACATAGATGCATAGATGTAGATTGTATTAGGCAAAGTAGATTCCTTTTATATTTACTGGAATATATATATTCTTATGCAATAGTTCATTGAATTAGGTAGGGTGGTGCTTCTGTATGTAATGCTCTTTATTCAGCCAGGTGTAACAAAACATTTGATGTCTAAGGCCCTGCTTAATTCGCAGTATTGCGGAAATTGCAGATCCTGCAAAATTAGGCTTCCACCATAATTTTTATGCTGAATTCACGTGTACGTATGTTACATTTTAGCAGTCAGCCCTACTGACACCCCCACGCATGGCGGGGGCTCTCGCTGTCAGCCCTGGGGTGGTGGGAACTCTCTTAGTTCTGGGTTAGTTCTCGCAGTTTTCTGTGTCTTGTCCACAACTCAGCTGCAATTATTTGACAGTCATCCCACAATTCAAGTAGAGCCTTACTGATGTCTCTATTTATAATTACTATGGACAGTAATGCTGTTCCCTTTAAAATATAAGACGTTTGATTAATTATAAATGTGACAAATAATGGTCTTGGCAAGATAAATTTGCTAAATGAATTTTCTTTCACTTAACAATGGTACATAAGTTTAAATGTTTACTTAAATCCTTTCCCCTCGCCTTTCAGGATGGTGCACATATGCTTGATTGCTCATGAAATGAAATACTGAACTGCCTTAAAACAGAAGTGCACATTTACCATAGAAGTTTTGCCATCATTTTTGTGGAGAAAATCACACACCTTTCTAGTACAAACCCAATTACTATGTGACTTTTTGTCTCATCCACTTCAGTTTATGGGCTTCACAGATAAATTAATGCAAGATTTATGAATGGCCCTGTGAATGATAGCCCAGTAAGCTAATTTGCAGGGTAGCTCTGCAGTCTCAGCTGTTACATAGTAATTGGTGTGTAAACTCAGAACTGTAGTGTAATGTTAGTTAAATGCATTTTCACAGTAGTAGCAGCTCTTGAGAATGGCAGTTAACCAGTTCTGATTGTAAAGTTTCTTAGGCACACTGAGTCTTGATTTTAATTTGGAGGCCTGGGGAAGGATATATTGTTTTGTCTCCATAACCTGTCTAGCTACTATATAAGCGATTAAAAAATTGTTTTTCTGAAAATGATTAGACTATGGAGAGACTGTAGTCCTTCCATAGTCAGGTTAGCAATAAGAGTCTCATAATAAACATTTTGGTCACCACCATCCTTGTATATTTAAAATAAAGATTCTGCTTCCAAATTTTACAGTTAATTCACAATGGCAGTTTCATTTTTTTTCTGAACATTTCAAGGAAATTCAGCAAGTAGTTTTTTTTTCAGTATTTTCAATAAAAAATGTCTCCCTTTGGAAATTTTTGAAAATTGTCTGGTTCATGTTCCTCTGTATGGAAAACAGATCAAATATAACTAAGGATTCACAAAGGATATATCCATCATTAACTTGTTAACATTTTAGTTTTCAAGGCAATAAAATCCAATCTATTCTTAAGGGCATTAGTTAAAAATTAATGATATAAAAACAACCATACTGGGTCAGACCAATGATCCATCTAGCCTAGTATTCTGTCTTCTGACAATGACCAGTACCAGATGTTTTAGAGGGAATAAACAGAACAGGGCAACTTAGAGTGATCCTTTCTCTGTCACTCAGTCCCAGCTTCTGGCAGTTGGATGTTTAGGGACACCTAAAGTATGGAGTGGCATCCCAGATCATCTTGGTTAATAGCCATTGATGGACTTACCTGCCATGAACTTATGTAATTATTTTTTGAGCCTTCACAACATCCCGTGGCAACAAGTTCCACAGGTTGACTGTGTCTTGTGTGAAGAAGTACTTCCTTTTGTTTGTTTTAAAGCTGCTGCCTATTAATTTCATTGGGTGACCCCTAGTTCTTGTATTATGTGAAGAAGTAAATAACACTTCCCTATTCACTTTCTCCACACCATTCTTGATTTTAAAGACATCTGTCTCATCCCCCCTTAGTTGTCTCTTTTCTAAGCTGAACACAGTTCCAGTCTTTTTGATCTCTCCTCATATGAAAGCTGTTCCATACCCCTAATTATTTTCTTTGGCCTTCTCTGCATCATTTTTAATTCTAATACGCCTTTTTTGAGATGGGGGCGACCAGAACTGCACATGGTATTTAAGGTGTCGGCATACCATGGATTTATATAATGGTGTTAGGATATTTTCTGTTTTATTATCTATTCCTTTCTTAATGGTTCCTAACATTCTGTTAGCTTTTTTGACTGCTACTGCACACTGAGCGATGTTTTCAGAGCTGGTTCATCCTGTGCAAAGATGTCCCGAGTAGGACATTTGATTTAGAAGTCCTCTTTAATCTTTTCATCTACACTACTGCACTTTGTGGGGCTGCACACAGTGCTTCACGAGTGAGTCAGCAATGGCTACAGTAGGGAGCTACTGCCAGATCCAAGTGATGTGGTCCGGCATGGTGGAAGAGAAAGAGGCCAGTGAGTTGAAATACATCTGATATTACTGTTGTGCAGTACCTCAGGGTGAAGTGCTGTAAGGTTAGAGCTCCTGTTTGCCTCATTGCTTGGATGTTCAATTTCTGCTTTGCAGAAATGCAGGATACACATTTTTTTCTCTTACTGAAAAGTGCACTGGGGATTGCAGGGGGTTTCCAGGAATTGATATTGTGAGGAAGAGAGCACAGACGTGTAGATCAGCTCTTTCCCTGAAGGTGTGCCAATATCAGAAATGATGTGGCTTTGCCTACTCCTTCCGATACAGACATGTACATATTCATGGATGTGGCTGGGATGCTGGGGGAGGAGGAGTTAAGGGTAGAGTGAGGATCGTGAGTAGGGCCAGCCTCTCGCACTAACTCCACAACAGTGGGTTGCCTCTCAAAGGGTAGACTAATGAATTTGGGGATAGGTGGATAGTGAAGGGTAGTGTGAATTCAACTCGTTTGCAGTGGGGCATCCCAGAGTGTATTGCTTCTCACAAATTCTGTATATCTGTCTTTTGGGCATCCCAGTCCTTGGCAGAGGGAGTATGAGATAGCTGCTTTGGTTTTTCCCAGAATGCATTGATACAAATAAGGTTAGCAGCCTGCTAAATATGGATGTGCAAACATGATGGCAGAAAAGCTGCTCTGAGCCATGTTACATTTAACTGGGTAAGATGGTCATGCCCCTAACTGGCAACAAAATCACAATTGTAGTTGTAATGTGGATGAGCCCAAAGTATCAAATGTTCCACAAAACTCAAATAAATGGGTATGATCAACATGGCCAAAAAGGATGTAATCTTCTTGTAGACCCCTTAGAAGACAAAAAATCAATTACGAATGGAGGGCAGAATAGGAGCTGTAGAATGCATTAGGTTGAAGAAACAGGAGGGAATACAAAGTTCAGAAATGAAAGACATTAAGGGAGAGCAGTGTACGTTGTTGGTTTACACTAATTTTTATCTTATTTTTCCCGTTGATTAAGCAGAAAAAAATGTGACTCAGGATCTGGGTTAATTTATTAGCTGTAGAAAGTTGCTCCAGACTATACTTTTGAAAATTGGAAAAATCTGATTAGAAGTTACACAAGTTCACAAAAAGCCAACAACCCGAAAGCCTTATTTCTTTAGAGAGAGTTTTGCATTTTTAAACCTTATTACTGGCCTTTGCATTTTATTTGTTCTGCATAAATTTATATAATTACAGTTTATCTATTTTTGTATTTGCTTTATAGATCAGGATATGGCTACACATCCCTGCTGTCATGCAGCACATTATACCGTTTAGGACCTATGTTATCAGGTAAGCTTTAAATATAACAAAAAGTTTCATTGTTTGACAAAACACATTTAGAACTTCAGATTGTACTAGAACTCAAAGTTTCTCAAAGTTCAAGCCGTTTCTTTGTTTAGTCCACATGCTCAGGATTTAACTGATAGCCATATTTGGCATTGGGACGGAATTTCCCCTGGGTCAGATTAGAGGAGACCGTGGGGGTTTTCGCCTTCTTCTGCAGCATGGAGCACGGGTCACTTGCAGGTTTAAACTAGTGTAAATGGTGGATTCTCTCTTAACTTGAAGTCTTTAAATCATTTTTTGAAAACTTTAGTAACTCAGTCAGAGGTTAGAGGTCTATTACAGGAGTGGGTGGGTGAGGTTCTGTGGCCTGCAGTGTGCAGGAGATTAGACTAGATGATCATGATGGTCCCTTCTGACCTTAAAGTCTATGAGTCTTTAACATTTCAGCAGTCAGAATCAAAGTATCATTTAGTTTGGGGCAAATCCATGTGTCAGTAACTTTAGTAATGGCTTTAATAGTCCCAATAAGACTATTTTAAATATTGGATTCATTCCTATTCTAAAGTTTCATTGCAGGATCAATTGTAATACATTTGCACTGTATGCAGCATCATTCATAGAAAGATTACAAAAGATTTTTAGTGATACTACATAGAGTTTGAAATGATCTTATTTATCATGATTTCCTATATTGATTTTTAGAAATTCTCAAGGCAGAATTGTAAATGCACAATAATCTCAAAATCTTAATCTAGAACTGCTGAAGCATGTCTCTGAAGTTTTTAATCATGTCTCACTCTCCACATTTCCTGCTGGCAAGAAGTCAAATATCATTAAGACTGTACTCATTCTTTTGTATCGCTGATTATGTCTAGTCCTGATAATTTTGGATATCAGGCTGTCTACAATGAAAAACTCTACAATTAAATTATTTGTCAGGATATTTTATTGTTATGGGTGCATTAGTTATATTAGTTTTCCAAGAATCTAAGGGATTGTCTATACACAGTTATTGTACTGCTGTAACTATATCTGTTTAGAAACAGTTAGAATGAAAGTGACACAATCCTCTAGTTATACTGAGATAAAGGTGCTTATACCAGTACAGCTTATTTCCTGGGTATAAGCATCTTTATACCAGAGTAACTGGGCCCACACTAGGGATTGTACCACTTGAAGTATATTGCTTTAAAATCACACCCCTAACCAAAAGAGTTAAATTGGTACAGAAAATGTGTATTGCTCAGTGGTAAACTTTTATATTTTAAAAAGAATTTTTTTTTCTATTCCATGCATGTGCATGCGTGCATACACATAGTCACAAGTTGCTCTACCACCTAGGTGATGTAGACATAATGCAAATAATCTTAACTCAATATCCCTAAGATGTTTTGAACACTAAAAGCCATGAAACATGATCTGTAGTATGAAATTTGATTGTGAACATGGATGTTAACAATATTATTAGCTGAGGCGGAGCTGAACACCGGTTAATTGTAAGTATAATCAAGGACAAACTGTGTTCAGCTAACACTATTACTGAGAATTTTGTTCCCAAAGTTAATTTTTGAAGTGTACACAAATATGAGTTACTTCAGCTATAGAATGCAGTAACACTTCCTACATGCATATTGGTGAGGGAGCTGATGTGGTCTCTGGCTTGTTTGCTACTGGACTGATTCTGAAAATAGGCAAATATCGCTTTTTTTAATTGTCTGGGCACGGTAGTGGGTGAACTTTAGTTTCCCACTCCTTGTCTGATTTCCAGAGTTCTATATGTGGAGGTCTGTCCCCAGTTGTTTAAGATTGAGAGAATTCCATACACGGCTCTTCTCGTGTTCTTCCCTGGCTTATCTATTAGCAAGCAAAGAACACTATGGTCCTGATTATTATTCACACAAATGTGTCTTTATGCTAGTTTGGCAATGTTGAGGAGCCTTAAAATATGTTGACTTTAAGGCCTCTGCATTACAAGAGTAGTTTAAAAGGGCATTAGCATAAATGAGAATCAGGCCCAATAACTTTACATTTCTTCTCTGACTGGTTAATGTTTAGACCCATGATACAAGGCAAAAAAAAATGGAGTATAAATGTGGTTAAACCACTTTAACCTTACCTGTGGCCATAAAAGCTTTTAGCACAGGCTTGTCCAGTCTGCATGCATAGACCCAAATTTAGAATGTTGGCAAATGTATGAATTTTTAATACTTTCAGTGGTGCTGACCAAACTGGTTAGAATTTAGTTCAGCTATGGTCAAATTTAAACCATACTGAAGGACAGTAGTTAAATTGTTTTTTGTCAGTATTGTAGTTAGTATCTACTTTACAATTATTTAACTGTGTTTGAAACCAGGTTGAGAGATGGTTGCTTCCAAATGTTGCTCTTGTCCATATACAATACGGTTAGGGCTCCATGTCTGTCACGGTGGTTGCGTAAGTCACGGATTCCGTGACTTTCTGTGACCTCCGTGACTTCTGCAGCGGCCAGTGTGGCTGATCCCAGGGCCACCCAAGCAGCGGGCCCCGGGGACTGCTCTAGCAGTGGCCAGTGTGGCTGGGCCTGGGACTGCCTGAGCAATAGTCCCAGGAGCGGCGGGAACAATGGCAGGTGGGCAGCTCCACAGCCAGCCACACTGGTGCTGCTGGAGCGGTCCTGGGGCACCTGCACCGGCCGCTGAGCGGGTGGTCCCACGCAGCTGGCCCCAGGGACCGTCCAAGCAGTGTCCTGTGTGGCTGGCCCCATGGATTGCCATGGACGGCGGGTCGGCAGCCCTGGGGGTAGCCCAAGCAGCCACTGCTCAGTGGCCCCCGGCAGTTGGTGCTGCTGCCCCGCAAAAGGCTACACGGACCCTCCCAGAGCAGTGGCTCCCACCCCTCCCCTGGCTAATATTTAGTCAGGGGTACATAGTACAAGTCATGGGCCGTGAATTTTTGTTTATTGCCATGACATGTCCATGACTTTTACTAAAAATACCCGTGACTAAATCGTAGCCTTAACCATGATTAGTTATCCTAAACATGTCTGACCGTTACCAGTGGTAGAAGTTATAGCATGATTGTCTTGGTGTAACCAGGTCTAGCAGTTGTTTATTGTGTAGGCAGAACCATCAAACTGTGTTGCTGTAACCACTGCCGCCTTCTGTGTGGTTGGTTGCTGCTCCTGCCTCCCCGGTCACTATGAAGGCAAGGATATTCATAGCTGCAGAGGTGACTCTGTGTTCATGTTCACTTCTACACCAGCTATCCCTTGGGGCTTTGCTTCCGACATTATCAGGAAATTGTGGACTAGTTTAAATTGTTCAGCATTTCTGGTTTCTGTGTAAAATATTCCAGTATCTTTGGCAGCAGTAGTGATTCATCTTGAAATACACTGATTGCTGCTGCTGAAGAAGACTGACCATGTATATTACTCCTGGAGGAATTCTGTGCCTAAAAATTCTGTGTCAAAAATTAAAAATTCTGCAAAATTCTGCATATTTTATTTGTCAGAATAATGCAGTATAATCACACCAGTTCAAATTATTCTGGTAATTTATTTAAATTATAGAAAAAAGTCACAATAACTGTTCAGCTTTTCCTAAACACATGAAAGTTAAGTTACAGCACTTGGTAATCAATACCATGTATTCCAGTTATAATCCTTGCTGACTACTTTGGAAAATGCTTGGTTCTGATTTTCCTGACATTATATTGACTGCTTGATAAACTTTTTATTTGCCCTCATGTTTTTTTAAATGGGTAAGTAAAATAGATCCTGTAATAGAGCTGTAATCTAACCCCATTGTGCTACTCTGGCACAGGAAAAAAGCAAGAAAGCACATAGATCTTCCTGGCTGAGGATTCCCTTACTGTCATTTATTACAAGGCTCCTTTTCACCACTTTAACAATGTAAAGGAGCCTTAAAACTTTTACAAGTGTTTTATACTCCTGGTGGAATTGACTAAGAATGGGAACAATTAACTAACAATAGGAACGTTAACAACTCCCCAATAGCCTGCTATATTTCTGCCCTGCCTCAGAGGACAGAGCTTGCCTCACGCCTACCTCCAAGCAACCTGAAGCCCTACCCCTTCACGCTGGTCGTCTCACAGTAGTGAGCAAGAGGGACAGACTCTCTTGCTCATTTGCATGCTCGCCCAGCCCACCCCTCCTTCATGCAGTGATTTATGTCTCTGCCAGTTGCTCTGGGCTCTGAAAGAGATGTGCTCAGGCTACAGGGGAAAGGGAGCGTGTCCCCTGCAGATTTCTTTGTTTTCCCATTTTCTGTGGGGGAGCAAAGAAATCTGCGGATGATATGAATTCTGCGCCTGCACAGTGGTGCAGAATTCCCCCACTAGTAACATATTCCTAGACTTTACTGATAGAAAAATGGTTATGCAGCATGGAAGGTGTCTTGCAAACATACTTGACATATGGAGGTGCTGGGAGAAATTCTGGTTATGACATGTTTGCTCTAACTAGGTCAGGTCCTGATTATACAACAATGGTTCTATCCGTCCTGTAGGTAGGGCCACAGACAAGGATATAGGGTGGTGTCTACACTGCAACTGGGAGCGAGTCTCCCAATCCAGGTAGATAGATTCACATCGGCAGGGCTCGAGCTAGTGCCCTAAAAGTAGCAGTGTGAATGTTGCTGCTCAGGCATCAGGTCAGTCTCTCAAGCCTTGGGGGTTGTGTGATCAGAATCATGTTTACTAATAGAACCTAAATCATTCTATAAAACTCTGTTTCTTTTTTCTTCTTTTTATCTATTGTTTGATTTACTAAGTTATAGATTGCCCATTGCAACTATATTATATTAATATTAATGTATTTTTAGGATTAATACTGTTATAAAGACTGTTAGAAATATATATTGAAATAATCATGCTGGACCGTTATTTCATATACGTTTTATTTGGAATCATGTCATATTTCTTCTTTCTTCTTTTTGTATAATTTATTTTAGGTATTTATGTAAACTGTCAGACCAAGAGTTGCGACAGAGTGCAGCCCGGAACATGGCAGATTTAATGTGGAGTACAGTTAAAGAGCCATTGGATACAGCCTTGTGTTTTGATAAAGAAAGTCTTGATCTTGCGTTTAAGTACTTTATGTCTCCAACTTTAACAATGAGGTTGGCTGGACTGAGTCAAATAACAGTAAGATTTTTTTAATCTAAAATTATATTTAGGAAAAAATGTTTTATTTCCCCCACTGTTTATAAATTATTTTTTTTTTTATTGAAACAGTAATAAAGCACAGCAGAACCATCTTATAAGCAGTCACAGAAAATGCATGATAAACAGATAGTTGTTAAAGTGGGGATTGTAATTTGTCCTTTGTCATACTCATCAGATTTTGTCTGTGCTAAAATAAACTGTGTTCAGAGAGATGATTAAGGCGTGACTCAGTTTTTTGCACTATATTGGACCTTAACCTTTTCCCTGAGCTGTTTACTATACAAAATGTTACTATGCTTTAACCATATTTTGGGATAGCGATGATGTAGTTGGGTCCTTATATTAGGTTGTATTTATAGTTTAATATAGGACTTAACTTAAATCTGTTGGTTGTTTTTTTTTTTTTCTTATATCAGAATTCCTTATAAGTGGATTCCTCTATATACTGTCCAATCTTCTATTGACAATTGTTCATTATATCCCTTTTCCTCAGGGTGAGAGCATTCATGCATTATTATTAGCATCATTCAGAATTTGATTGAAACAGTTGACATTAGCAACAGAAAACATTAAAAAACCAACAGAGGAAGAGGTTAAGAAAGCAGTTTTGAATTCTGGAAACTTAGAAACTAAAATAATAATAAAATACAAACACAAAATAATAACTTGTAATTTTAATGGTTTTTCTTTGAATAAGCATTTTTAATATTTTCTACAAATTCAGATACATTTATATGAAAGTGGTAACTTTGTACATAATTGCTAAATTGACTCAAACATGCAAAGAATCTGTTTGGATAAACTACTTTGAAACTCAGTTTGTTGTTATGCTGTGCTCTTCATTTTTTATCAGTTTTGTTCACCAGTTCAGTCTTCCATGTTCTATTCAGTTTTGATAATTTTGTAATTCCTCCTGCCGTAAAGATTCCATTACAAAGTAATAATGGGCAGGGGGGAAAAGGTACCCTGACAACAGATGCATCTGACCTTGTAGTATAAAATATATATATTATGGGTAGGCTGGGCAGAATTGCATTTTTATTTTTTTATCACTTTAATAGATGATGATGTTTATTTTTAAACATTTTTTCAATTGTTATCGATTTGAATTTTCACAGTTTTGGGAAATTATGGAAGTCAACGAGGGGGAATCACACAGTAATTATTTCATTACAGTAGATGTTGAGATTTTGTTTATAATGGTTAAAACACAAATTTTCAACATCACATATCAAAATATAGAAAGCAAATATCCTTTCAATTCAAATAAGTTCTCAAAGTTTCTTTCTTTGCCCATCTGTAAATTTCGGTTATCATCGATGGAAGTATGTTTTTGTTGGTTTGGGTGAATGGTAAAATCGACATTTACCAACATTTTACTCATAAAAATCTAATACTCCCAAGCCTTATTGAGGGAGATGAGTTATAACTAGCTTAAATGGCAAGAGACTTGATAATATGCCCAGAAATAAATTAATCAATAAGCAAAACTGGTTTCTAAATCTAGAATTAACTAAAGTAATTGATTTTCAAAGATATCCGCATGTGCTGCTACGTCTAGTTAGTTTTAGCAATAGTGATATCCAAATAGTGATTGCCACTAGAGTCTGTACTAGAGTTCTCTGTAGTAGCAGCTCACATCAGACGTTGTGGTTTCATTGTCTTCTCCTGCCTGGACCTCTGGTTTCTTGTCACCTGGTCCTGCCAGGAAATCTATATGTAAGTGTCTATGATGTTACACCTCCTCTCCTCACTGGAAATCAGCGTAAATGCTGAAAAACCTGTCCTCGGGATTTCACTGAGGGAACCTTGAATTCTATCACTGCAAGAGTGTACCTGCCCAAGAACAGGTTCCAGATCATGAACAATATCGTAGTTCAATCACAAACAGTCCTTGAGTACTGGTCAAGACATCGAGGAGTCCGGTGGCACCTTAAAGACTAACAGATTTATTTGGGCATAAGCTTTTGTGGGTAACAAACCCACTTCTTCAGATGCATGGAGTGAAAATTACAGATGCAGGCATAAATATACTGACACAGGGTGGATGTGATCCACTCCGAATAATTGATGAGGAGGTCAATACCAAGAGAGGGAAAATTGCTTTTGTAGTGAGCCAGCCACTCCCAGTCCCTATTCAAGCCCAAATTAATGGTGTTAAATTAGCAAATGAGTTGTAGCTCTGTAATTTCTCTTTGAAGTCTGTTTTTGAAGTTTTTTTGTTAAAGTATGGCTACTTTTAAATCTGTTATAGAATATCCAGGGAGACTGAAGTGTTCTCCTACTGGTTTTTGTATGTTACCATTCCTGATGTCCGATTTGTGTCCATTTATTCTTTTATGTAGAGACTGTCCGGTTTGGCCAATGTACATGACAGAGGGGCATTGTAGGCACATGATGGCATATATCACATTAGTAGATGTGCAGGTGAATGAGCCCTTGATGGTGTGGCTGATGTGATTGGGTCCTGTGATGGTATCCCTAGAGTAGATATGGGAATAGAGTAGGCAGCTGGGTTTGTTACAGGGATTGGTTCCTGGTTTAGTGTTTCTGTGGTGTGGTGTGTAGTTGCTGGTGAGTATTTGCTTCAGGTTGGGGGGCTGTCTGTAAGTGAGGACTTGCCTGCCTCCCAAGGTCTGTGAGAGTGAGGGATTGTTTTCCAGGATAGGTTGTAGATCGTTGATGATGTGCAGGAGAGGTTTTAGCTGGGGATTGTACGTGATGGCCAGTGGTGTTCTGTTATTTTCTTTGTTGGGCCTGTCCTGTAGTAGGTGACTTCTGGGTACCCATCTCGCTCTCTCAATCTGTTTCCTCACTTCCCCAGGTGGATATTGTAGTTTTAAGAATGCTTGATAAAGATCTTGTAGGTGTTTGTCTCTGTCTGACGGATTGAAGCAAATTTGGTTGTATCTTAGGGCTTGGCTGTAGACAATAGATCATGTGATGTGTCCTGGATGGAAGCTGGAGGTATGTAGGTAAGTATAGCGGTCAGTAGGTTTTGGGTATAGGGTGGTGTTTATGTGACCGTCACTTATTTGCACTGTAGTGTCCAGGAAGTGGATCTCTTGTTTGGATTGGTCCAAGCTGAGATTGATGGTGGTGTGGAAATTGTTGAAATCCAGGTGGAATTCTTCAAGGGCCTCGTTCCCATGGGTCCATATGATGAAGATGTCATCAATGTAACGCAAGTAGAGGAGGGGCGCTAGGGGATGAGAGCTGAGGAAGTGTTGTTCTAAGTCAGCTATAAAAATGTTGGCATACTGTGGGGCCTTGCTAGAGGAGGGCAAGACAATAGCGAGGACATCCCAGCAGGCATCGATAGATGCGGCGGACTCGGTGGCTAGGACCCTAGCCTCGGGCGTGGCTATGTGCCGCATCTCATGGCTGCAGGTGTCTGGTCTTCCACTGGAGCTGCAGCAGACAATTCAATACCTGCCTTTTGATGGCCAGGGGTTATTCTTGGACAAAACTGACCCTAGACTTCAGAGTCTGTAGGATATCCGGGTCATCATGCGCTCATTGGGCATGCATACCCTGGTGACGCAACGTAGGCCCTTCCGGGCCCAACCGCAGTGCACCTACCCTAACCCTCGACCGCGACAGGACTTTGCCAGGAGGCGTGGCCGCGGTGGTAGGAGGAGACAATCTGGTCCTCAATCAGGCCAGAATCAGGGCCCCCCAAAACCATCGGCGGGCCCCAAGCAAAACTTTTGAAGATACGCCCGAGGGCAGAGCACCAGTCTCCTTGCAGGATCCTTTCCCGCCTTTCTTCAACAGTCTCTCTTATTTCCTCCCTGCGTGGTCCTGCATAACGTGAGACCGCTGGGTCCTACGCACTGTGGAAACTGGATACCATCTTCAGTTTATTTTGCCCCCCACTTCCCACCGTCCCTCCCCATCCCTCTTCAGGGACCCCTCTCACGAGCAACTCCTCTTACAGGAGGTACAGGCGCTCCTATCTATCGGAGTGGTGGAAGAGGTCCCAAGGGATTTGAGGGGCAGGGGATTTTACTCCCGTTACTTCCTAATCCCCAAGGCAAAGGGGGGATTACGACCCATCCTGGACCTGCACGGACTCAACAAATTCATGGTAAAGTTGAAGTTCTGCATGGTTTCCCTGGGGACTATTATCCCTTCCCTGGATCCTGGAGACTGGTACGCCACCCTCGACATGAAGGACGTGTACTTCCACATAGCGATTTACCCACCGCACAGGCACTTCCTCCGCTTTGTGGTCAACCAACAGCATTTCCAATTTACCGTCCTCCCCTTCAGCCTGTCACAGCGCCAAGGGTCTTTACAAAGTGCATGGCCGCCATAGCGGCCTCGCTCCACCGGCATCGGATCCAAGTGTTTCCGTACCTCGACGACTGGCTCATTTGGGATCGCTCCGAGCTCCAGGTGCGGTCTCATGTTCGGTTCGTAATGAGTTTGTTCGGCCAGCTGGGCCTGCTGCTCAACACCGAAAAGTCCACTTTGCAGCCAACCCAAAGAATAGACTTCATTGGAGCGATCCTGGACTCGAATCTCGCAAGGGCGTGCCTACCGCAGGCCTGCTTCCAGTCCATGGCGATCATTATTCACGGCCTCCAAAGCTTCCCGACTTGACAGCACGCATGTGCCTCGGTCTACTGGGCCACATGGCGTCGTGCACTTTCATGACCAGACATACCAGACTATGCCTCCATCCGCTTCAGGCCTGGCTCTCGTCAGTGTACCGTCCAGGCCAAGACAAGTTGGACACAGTACTCACGGTGCCGACGGAGGTCTTATCCTCTCTGGGTTGGTGGCTAAACCCTAGCTTTGTGTGTGTGGGGGGATGCCA
The DNA here is from genome assembly GCF_013100865.1 of Trachemys scripta elegans. Classification (NCBI taxonomy): domain Eukaryota; kingdom Metazoa; phylum Chordata; order Testudines; family Emydidae; genus Trachemys; species Trachemys scripta. The sequence continues at coordinate 20,328,957 of NC_048300.1, forward strand.
TTCCATGCCCCACAGCCCTCTCTAGTCCTGACCACGGACGCATCATCACTGGGCTGGGGTGCTCACCTTGCGGACCTTTGAACACAGGGCCTTTGGTCCGCACGAGAGAGAACCCTGCACATCAACGTACGGGAACTGAGAGCGGTATGCCTGGTGTGTCAGGTATTCCGCGAACACCTTCAGGGCCATTGTGTCACAATCTTCACAGACAACACAACGGCCATGTTTTACATCAACAAGCAAGGGGGAGCGCGGTCATCCCCCCTCTGTCAGGAAGCCATTCACCTGTGGGAATTCTGCATAGCCCACTCGATCGACCTGGTGAAGTCATTTCTCCCAGGAGTCCAGAACACCTTGGCAGATCGCCTCAGCAGATCCTTCCTGGCTCACGAGTGGTCGATTCGTCTGGACATTATCTGTTCTGTTTTCCGGAAGTGGGGGTTTCCCCATGTAGATCTTTTCACCTCTCACGAGAACCGGAAGTGCCAGGTGTTCTGTTCTCTCCAGGGACGCTCCCTGGGCTCCTTTTCGGACGCCTTCCTGATGCAGTGGAAAGACCATCTGTTCTACGCCTTTCCTCCGTTCCCATTAGTTCACAAGGTCCTTCTCAAATTAAGATGAGACAAGGCCCGCTTAATCTTGATTGCCCCGGGGGGGCCCAGGCAACATTGTACCCACAAATTTGACATCCAGCTCCTACGTGGGACCTCAATCTGGTCCTCTCTAGACTCATGGGTGCCCCCTTCGAGCCGATGGCCACCTGCTCGCTTCTGTACTTTTCCTGGAAGACAGCCTTCCTTGTCGCTATCACCTCGGCGAGACGTGTGCCGGAGCTTCGAGCTCTCACTTCGGACCCACTGTATACGGTGTTCCATAAGGACAAGGTACAGCTGCGACCACACCCCACCTTCCTCCCTAAGGTGGTGTCTGCCTTCCATATCAACTAAGACATCTTCCTTCCGGGTTTTCTTTCCGAAGCCAGACGCTTTGTGACGAGAGCAACAGCTGCATTCCCTAGATGTTCGTAAGGCTCTCGCCTTTTACATCGAACGAACAGATCCTTTTAGGAGGACGTCCCAGCTGTTCGTAGCAGTGGCAGACCGGATGAAGGGCCTCCTGGTCTCCACGCAGCGAATCTCGTCTTGGATTACATCATGCATCCATGCATGCTATGAGTTGGCTGGTGTACCAACTACACACCTAACTGCCCACTCTACTCAGGCTCAAGCTTCGTCCTCCGCCTTTCTGGCTCATGTGCCCATACAGGAGATCTGTAGGGCAGCAACTTGGTCATCCGTACGTACCTTCGCTTCCCACTATGCGATTGTGCAGCAGTCCAGGGGTGGTGATGCATTCAGTTCAGTGGTCCTCCATTCCGCGACTTCTAACTCCGACTCCACCACCTAGGTAAGGCTTGGGAGTCACCTAATTGGAATCGATATGAGCAAGCACTCAAAGAAGAAAAGACGGTTACTCACTTTTGTAACTCTTGTTCTTTGAGATGTGTTGCTCATATCCATTCTAAACCAGCCCTCCTTCCCCTCTGTCGGAGTAGCCGGCAAGAAGGAACTGAGGGGAATTGGACTAGATGACCTCCTGAGGTCCCTTCCAACCCTGGTATTCTATGATTCTATGAGGGGGCACTGGGTCGGCAGGGGGCATGTATCCGGCGCCGTAAGGGCGCCACTCCAGGGGGCACCTCAGCCGACCCACCGAGTGTTGGTAGGGTAAAAATCTTCCAACGATCATGCATGCGGTGCACGCACACGTAATTGGAATGGATATGAGCAACACATCTCGAAGAACAGTTTCAAAGGTGAGTAACTGTCTTTTGTCCTGAAATCAGAAATGGTTGTGGGTGAGGACAAAGTCACAAAGTTCAGCCACCAGGTGTGCCATGGCCTCATCAGTTGTACTGTTTCTGACAGCTTGTAGTCCATCCTCGTGTGGAATATTGGAGTAAAGAACTTCTGCATCCGTGGTGGCCAGGATGGTGTTTTCAGGAAGATCACCAATGCATTGTAGTTTCCTCAGGAAGTCGGTGGTGTCTTGAAGATAGCTAGGAGTGCTGGTAGCGTAGGGTCGGAGGAGAGAGTCCAAATAGCCAGATAATCCTGCTGTAAGAGTGCCAATGCCTGAGATGATGGAGTGTCCAGGATTTCCAGGTTTATGGATCTTGGGTAGCAGATAGAATACCCCTGATCAGGGCTCTAGGGGTGTGTCTGTGTAGATTTGTTCCTGTGCTATAGCAGGGAGTTTCTTGAGCAGATGGTGTAGTTTCTTTTGGTACTTCTCAGTGTGATTGGAGGATAGTGGCCTGTAGAATGTGGTGTTAGAGAGTTGCCTGGCAGCCTCCTGTTCACAATCCGACTTGTTCATTATGATCACAGCACCTCCTTTGTCAGCCCCTTAGATTATAATGTCAGAGTTGTTTCTGAGGCTGCGGATGGTGTTGCATTCTGTACGGCTGAGGTTATGATGATGCTATTTGTTCACTATTTCAGCCTGTGCACGTCTGTGGAAGCACTCTATGTAGAAGTCCAGTCTGTCATTTCAACCATCAGGAGGAGTCCACGCAGAATTCTTCTTCTTGTAGTGTTGGTAGGAGGGTTCCTCTGGGTCAGTGCAGTGGTGTGTTGAAAATATTCCTTGAGTCGGAGACAGCGAAAATAGCTTCCAGATGACCGCAGAACTGTATCATGTTCGTGGGGGTGGTGGGGCAGAAAGAGAGTCCCTGAGATAGGACAGACTTTTTCACCAGGCTAAGTGTGTGGTTGGATAGATTAACAATATTGTTGGGTGAGTTAAGGGTACCACTGTTGTAGTCCCCCGTGGAATGTAAGAGTTTAGATAGTTTACTGTCCTTTTTCCTCTGTAGAGAAGTAAAGTGTGCATTGTAAATGGCTTATCTTATTTTTGTAAAGTCCAGCCACGTGGAAGTTTGTGTGGAAGGTTGGTGTTATATGAGAGTCTCCAGTTTTGAGAGCCCATTGTTGATCTTCTCCTGTCTGCTGTATAGGATGCTGATCAGGTGGTTCTTCAGTTTCTTTGAGAGTGTGTGGCACAGTCTCTCACTATAGTCAGTGTAGTATGTCGATTGCAATGGATCTTTTTACCTTCAGTCTATTTGGTATGATGTATCATGTGCCAGCAATGCCCCTCTGCCATGTACATTGGCCAAACCGGACAGTCTTGATGTAAAAGAATAAATGGACACAAATCAGATATCAGGAATGGTAACATACAACAGCCAATAGGAGAATACTTGAAGCTCCCCTGACATTCTCCTGGTAACTGTTCTGGCCAAGGTAGTGTCTTCCTTGCAACAATGGACAAATCCTCATCAGGTATGTGTGGGTGTCCCCTTTTCCCCTTCCTGTCCAGACAGGACCATTATTATGGATGCATCCCTAATAGGTTGGGGAGCCACATGAACAGCCATGCAGCACAAGGAACCTGGACATCTTGAGAGTCCAGGATGCACAACAATATCCTGCAGTTGGCAAGCAGTCCAGAAGGCATGTGAGTCCTTTCTTCCATTCATGCTCACCATGTCCTTTTAATGTCAGACAACATTACAACTGTCTTCTACATCAACAAGCAGTGAAGAGTGAGATCCATCTCCCTGTGTGCAGAAGCAGTCAGCTTCTGCAACTGGTGTATAACCAATCAAATCACCCTATTGGCAGCCTATCTTCCAGTGAAGCAAAATGTGCTTGCAGACTCCCTTGACAGATATTTCAGTCAACCACAAGTGGACGCTCCATGAGTTGGCATTGTATAATATTTTCACTCTATAGGGAACCCCAACCAGAGATCTGTTCGCCTCTTAAACAGGAAATGTACCACCCTAAGGTGACACTCTGCTTCTTCCTTGGTTGGATCAGTTCAACTATGCCTTCTGTCCACTACCGCTCCTGCCACAAGTTTGGGGTGACCAGATGTCCTGATTTTATAGGGACAGTCCTGATTTTGGGGGCTTTTTCTTATATAGGTACCTATTACTCCCCACCTCCTGTCCCGATTTTTCACACTTGCTATCTGGTCATCCTACACGAGTTCTACGCAAAATCCGACCGCACAGAGCCTGGGTCATCCTGATCACCCCCTGCTGTTCCAGACAGTTTTGGTTTCCTAATCTCCTATGCATGTTATCCCAACCACCAATCATTTTCCCAATGTTTTCCAAGCACCCTGATCTGTGTCCATTCCACCTCAGGGCTTGGTATTTGCATGGGCATTGTTCTTAGATCATTCATGCAACACAGATGTGTGAAATGTCCTTTCTAATAGTAGAAAGGACTCTACAAGAAGATGTTTCCTAGGTAAATAGAAGTGCTTTTCTTCTGGGGCACATCAAAGAGGCATCTCCCAGAAACTGCAGATATTCCTCTCATCTTGGACTATATGCTCTCTTAGAAGACATCAGGCTTGTCCTCAGCTCTTGGCAAGTCCACTTGATGACAATCAGTGCGTACCATCCACCTTGGGTTATTTGGTCTCCGCACATCCACTGACCACTGGATTCTGGGAAGGCCTAATCAGAACCTTTCCACCTATTCAGAAGCCTCCTCTCTGGTTGGACTTCAGCCTTGAACCTTTAGCTTCTTGCTCCAGGTTTCTCCTTTCCATGAAGATCAATTTCCTTGTAGCCATCACCTCAGCTAGAAGGGTTGATGAGTTTGGAGCAATGATGGCAGATTTTCCTTATGCTATAGTCCATGAGGAGAAGGTTTCCTTGTGTCTACAACCCAAATTCACTCCTAAAGTAGTTTCAGAATTTCACCTTAACCAATTCATTCACTACCTTTGTTCTTCCCAAAACCGCATGCAGAACAAAAACTCCACTCCCTCGATGTTCGGCGGGCCTTGGCCTTTTACCTGCAAAGAAGAAAACCTATAGCCCAAAAGAATCAGGGGGCATGCTATCTCCACCGAGAGAATCTCCAAATAGATCTCTAGCTTCATTCTACTGTATCACCTTTTGATTCCCCCACTCCCCACCCCTGTGCGCTCATGGGATAAGAGCTCATTCCACCTGAGCACAAGCAACAACTATGGCATCACTTCAGGAGGTACCCTTCCTGGACATCTGTAAAGTGGCCATGTGGCGTTCCGTTCACACATTTGTGAGATATTTTAGCCTGGTGCCAGGACTTCTCTGCTTATGCCTCCTTTGGGATGGTAGTGCTCCATGCAGCTCTACTGGCTGCACCCTTACACTCTCCTCTTACTTAAGTACTGCTTGTCAGTCACCCACAGTGGAATACAACAGGGCCATCTCTCAAAGAAGAAGGGCAGGTTACTGACCTGTATCTGGAGATTCTTCAAGATGTGTGGTCCCTATCTGTATTCCACTACCTGCCCTCCTTCCACTCTGCTTTGATCTTATCTGATTTGCAGTAGAGAAGGAACTGGAGAGGTGATTTATCCGCCCTGCCCTTTATTCCTTCATATGGAGGCATGTGGTGAACCAGGGTGCATGTGCGGACCAACACACAGTACTTTCAAATTCTCCGGCTCAGTGCTCATGGTATGCATGCATTTAATACAGATAGGGACCACACATCTCAAAGAACCCTCCTGTGAAATGTCAGTAATTTTCCATTCTATTTAGGACCTGTGTATCTTTTTCTGACTAGGGTTTGGTCCTGTCGACGTTGTTTTTGGTTAAATCACATTAGAATTCTGTTCACAACTGAGTTTAAAGCTAATTCTAGGTCTAATTTAATTATACATCCACGTTTTTGTGTAATATAATTAATATATAGAAATATTTGAAATAATATTAAAAGTAGTGGGTTTGAGCTTACCAGTGAATAGTTCACATACAATTATTAGTTTTCCTTATGCAAGGAATGTGGTTAAACTTACATTAGAGGAGATGCACTAATTCTAGCAAAGGAAACTCTGTTTGTTCATACATTGCATAGAATCAGTATTATCCTAATCTTGTTTAAATGGTAACTGAAACTACAGGACACATTGTCAGATCAGTTTTTCATTTAAGTGAATGTATGGTTGCTTGTAAAATAATTTTATTCATCTAGTTGGATCTTCAAAAGCAAGCTACCCAGAAACATAACTTGTGGATGAAACATCAAAATGACAGCATTTTAATATATTCAGTGTCTGATTTTCAGATTTCTGGTTGTGTTTAATTAGCATTCTGTGAACTCTCAGAGTGTTTCTTTTCAAAGAAAAATTTTCAGAAGATTTAATTTAGGGCTGTCAAGTGATTAAAATTAATCACGATTAATCGCACTGTTTTACAATAATAGAATACCATTTATTTAAATATTTTTGGGTGTTTTCTACATTTTAAAATATATTGATTTCAGTTACAACATAGAATGCAAAATGTACAGTACTCACTTTATATTTATTTTTTATTACAAATATTTGCGCTGTAAAAACAAAAGAAATAGTATTTTTCAATTCACATCAAACAAGTACTGTAGTGCAATCTCTTTATTATGAAAGTTGAACTTACAAATGTAGAATTATGTACAAAAAATACCTGCATTCAAAAATAAAACAAGGGAAAACTTCAGAGCCTACAAGTCCACACAGTCCTACTTCTTGGTCAGCAAGGTTGTTTACATTTTCAGGAGATAATGCTGCCCACTTCTTGTTTACAATGTCACCTGAAAGTGAGAACAGGCATTCACATAGCACTGTTGTAGCCGGCATTGCGAGATATTTACATGCTTCAATCACCATTCCAGAGGACATGCGTCCATGCTGATCATGGTGCTCAATAATGATCCAAAGCAGTGTGGACCGACTCATGTTCATTTTCATCATCTGAGTCAGATGCCACCAGCAAAAGTTGATTTTCTTTTTTGGTGGTTTGGGTTCTGTAGTTTCCACACCAGCATGTTGATCTTATAAGACTTCTGAAAGCATGCTCCATACCTCATCCCTCTCAGATTTTGGAAGGCACTTCAGATTCTTAAACTTTGGGTCAAGTGATGTAGCTATCTTTAGAAATTTCACCTTGGTACCTTCTTTGTGTTTTGTCAAATCTGCAGTGAGTGTTCTTAAAACAAACATCATGTGCTGGGTCATTATTTGAGACTGCTATAACATGAAATATATGGTAGAATGGATGTAAAACGGAGCAGGAGACATCCAATTCTCCCCCAAGGAGTTTAGTCACAGATTTAATTAACACATTATTTTTTTTAACAAGCATCATCAGCATGGAAGCATATCCTCTGGACTGGTGGCGGCAGCATGAAGGGGCATATGAATATTTAGCATATCTGGCATGTAAATACTTTGCACTGCTGGCTACAAAAGTGCCATGCCAAGGCCTGTTCTCACTTTCAGTTGGCATTGTAAATAAAAGGGGGCAGCATTATCTCTCGTAAATGTAAACAAATTTGTTTGTCTTAGTGATTGGCTGAACAAGAAGTTGGACTGAGTGGACTTGTAGGCTCTAAGTTTTACATTGATTTGTTTTTGAGTGTAGTTATGTAACAAAAAAAATAAAATCTACATTTGTAAGTTGCACTTTTGTGATAAAGAGATCATACTACAGTATTTGTATGAGGTGAAATGAAAAATACTATTTCTGTTGTTTATCTTTTTTAAAGTGCAAATATTTGTAATAATAATATAAAGTGAGTACTGTACGTTTTGTATTCCGTGTTGTAGTTGAAATCAATGTATTTGAAAATGTAGAAAAACATCCAAAAATATTTAATACATTTCAGTTGGTATTCTATTGTTTAACAGTGTGATTAAAACTGTGATTAATCACAATTAATTTTTTTGAGTTAATCGCGTGAGTTAACTGTGATTAATCGACAGCCCTAATTTAATTTATCATATGTTAAAGGGTGACTCAGGCTTTTGTATTAATCTTATAATGGTATATACTGTATACACAGTCGTAAGTGTATACTGTTATGTCTGTGTGTTGCCTTAAAATACCTCTGTCAGATGTTATGATTATTAGTTTGAGGATAAATTTGATTTCATACAGAAATGATAAATTTCAAATTGGATGGAAGAATAAAAGTCTTACTTCAACTTAAAACAATACAGTCAGGTTCTCTTAGAGCCCCGCCCCCCAACGCCAACAATCCCCCCATCCTCCATAGTTCATGAGCTACAATAATAAGTCTTCATAGTTGCTTGAGATGTAATGTCTAAGCAATTTACTTACACCTTTGTATGCCATTATCCTCTTTCTTTGCTTTTAATTATGTACATATGTATCTTCCTTTGTGTGTCCTTACCAAAAATGGATTTCAGAATAAAAATGTCCGAGCTTACATGTTTTGGGTGTGTGTGTGGATGTGGATGTGTATATGTATGTGTGGGTATGCGTATATATATAATATTGGTGTTAGTATAAAATTGTTTGAACCTTTAAGATTTTATAACTTGTTTGATCCTGGGAATTGCAAAAGAGATATCATTACAGAAGAATGCTGTGTGTGTGTATGTGTATATATATAAATACTTCCTGTTTTTATCAAAGCAGAATTATACAGTATTTTTAGTTTAAGGCAAATGGTTGGACCTTCACTTGTAAAAATGAATTTTGTTTATATTTTGATAACTTATTAAACCTCTGAAACCTTTTTTTATCAAAAAAATAAAATAAAATTGCTGTTTGGAAGTTTTAAGAAGTACAAAGATATAAAGCTTGCTCATGTTTTTGAAATTACCTTGTCTACTGTATTAAGAAAACAAATTGCTAATAGATCCTTATAAACTATATACCATCTTTTGATATACAGTTTGCAAGAATTTGCCGCCCCCCCCCCCCCCCAGTTTTTGCCCCTTTCTTTGGTTTTATATTAATATCTAGGATTTTTAGTAAGATTTGTGTTGAAATTATGGTAAGAGTGATAGATCTGAGACAATATCTTTCAATATCTGATACAGTTTGCTCAAGATTCCTTTGTGCCAGAAACTTACATTTTGGGGAAGTCATACTGTAATTCATATAAGTCTGACTTTCATAAGTTCAAAATTGTTGTGTCCCTAATTCTCCTTGAAAACTAGAGTATAAATTAATATTTGACCACATTTTGTTTAAAAAAAAAAGTTATTACAAGTTTCATTGCAAATTGACTCTGTGTTAATGACTGGTTTGAAAATTTAACAAGTCTGGAAAACGGGTGATGCAGATATCTGGATATAAATCATTGTGTGCTGCAGGAATTATTATCACTAGAACTTGGTAACTAGAAGACTAAAAAGATTTTTGCAGATAGCAATATACTGTGGAGAGAACATAACATAAGAAAGGCCGTACCGGGTCAGACCAAAGGTCCATCTAGCCCAGTATCCTGTCTACCGACAGTGGCCAATGCCAGGTGCCCCAGAGGGAGTGAACCTAACAGGCAATGATCAAGTAATCTCTCTCCTGCCATCCATCTCCATCGTCTGACAGACAGAGGCTAGGGACACCATTCCTTACCCGTCCTGGCTAATAGCCATTAATGGACTTAACACCATGAATTTATCCAGTTCTCTTTTAAACTCTGTTATAGTCCTAGCCTTCACAACCTTCTCAGGTAGTGAGTTCCACAAGTTGACTGTGCGCTGCATGAAGAAGAACTTCCTTTTATTTGTTTTAAACCTGCTGCCTATTAATTTCATTTGATGACCCCTAGTTCTTGTATTATGGGAATAAGTAAATAACTTTTCCTTATCCACTTCCTCCACATCACTCATGATTTTATATACCTCTATCATATCCCCCCTTAGTCTCCTCTTTTCCAAGCTGAAGAGTCCTAACCTCTTTAATCTCTCCTCATATGGGACCTGTTCCAAACCCTTAATCATTTTAGTTGCCCTTTTCTGAACCTTTTCTAGTGCCAGTATATCTTTTTTGAGATGAGGAGATCACATCTGTACGCAGTATTTGAGATGAGGGCGTACCATCGATTTATATAAGGGCAATAATATATTCTCAGTCTTATTCTCTATCCCCTTTTTAATGATTCCTAACATCCTGTTTGCTTTTTTGACCGCCTCTGCACACTGCGTGGACATTTTCAGAGAACTATCCACGATGACTCCAAGATCTTTTTCCTGACTTGTTGTAGCTAAATTATCCCCCATCATATTGTATGTATAGTTGGGGTTATTTTTTCAAATGTGCATTACTTTACATTTATCCACATTAAATTTCATTTGCCATTTTGTTGCCCAATCACTTAGTTTTGTGAGATCTTTTTGAAGTTCTTCACAGTCTGCTTTGGACTTAACTATCTTGAGCAGTTTAGTATCATCTGCAAACTTTGCCACCTCACTGTTTACCCCTTTCTCCAGATCATTTATGATCTGATTTATGAGAGTGCAATCTATGTCAGTAGATACTGGAGAAACATGGCAATGTCATCTCTTTTGGGATCATGCCTCTGTAAGGGGCCTACATGAATTAATTATTTATAAACACTAAGGAAATTCACACATTCAGAATATTTAATACACAGGGTAGTACATTTATTTAGCCTACCAAAAAACCACATAGCTAGTAGATAGCTAGGATTTAGAATTTTGATAATGTTATGAAATTTTGAGCTAAAGTTTAAACACCAACCTTAATTCTGCCCTCTCTCCCTCTCCTCCCTCACTCTACATATAACTTCCTGAAATGGGTTTGCCCCTCCCACACCATCCTGTACTATTTTTTTTTTTTTTTTTGCTAAATCACATAATCCCACCCATTCTGGCCTTTATCAGTTGAATTCATTTTAACTGACATATCAAGAGGATGAAGTAGTGGGCAGAGATATGAGGGGATTCTCTTGGAAATATTTGGAGGGTGAATTGGAGCTCTTGAGGAGAAAGATTCAAGCTCATGTAGTAAATAGGCAAGATCTCTCTGCCTTATAAATGGACCATAGTAATGGTCAGTGTTATAACAATTAAAAAAACCAAACCCAATTCCTCATTTAAATTTTGAACTCTAATGGTCTATTAACAAAGTCTTAGGTAATGTAAACAAAATTTCAATTCTAACTATACAATCAAAGTTTTTTGCTGTGGAAATTGTGCTATCTGTTTTATTTTTGGAGATGTCATTTATATAAAGTTGGACTGGTGGACATAAAAGAGAGATGATATTTCTTAACTGAAGTTAGCTTTTTTTCCTTTTTCATTCTCTGACGCCATGGATCCATCGATTCAAAGCCTCCTCAAGCCTTCATTATAATTTTTCAGTTTCATTTCCCTGACTCGGTTCTTTTTTTTGACTCTTATAAAGCTACTAATAAATCACTTCTGCGAAGCTATAGTAGGCAGGATAGGATAACTTGGTGGCTTCCCCTAAAATGCCCATCTGTATAATTTTAATTTCATTTTCAATAAAAACTGATTTGCAAAATTACTGGTAGAAGCCTGGCTTTGAGTTTTAGAATGGGTGAAGATTACATATGTCAAAAGATTGGTTTAGTGAAAATAAGTGTTTCAAAAGCCATTTTCTGGTTAAATAAATAAACTTACCTTATCCCTATTACTTACCGAGAATACTAATTATTATGTTATTCTGTTGATTTAATCAGAAAAATTTCTAATTCTGGATTAGCAAGTTTTGAAAAAGCATTATGAAAATTATGGTAATGAGACAAATAGTTCTGTACATACCTATGTTTAATATATTTTTGGGGATTAAATAATCTAATTATCCAAAACATTAGCTTTACTATTTATTTCTTGTCACTGCTAACATTTTTATACATAAGAAAAATTACCACACACAATATTGTTAAAGTTAAATTTTAATTTCTTCTTCTTTTTCTAACTCTAGAATCAACTTCACACCTTTAATGATGTGTGTAATAATGAATCATTGGTTTCAGACACAGAAACGTAAGTAGGAACATTATTTTGAGTACTTATGTTTAAACACACTAGATAACTGTAAGGCTTCTCATATACAATTTTTTACATTTTAGAGTGTGCGCAGTACGAACATTCTGAGATGCTTGTTAGAAATATCCTCATCAGAGGCTCCATTCAAATTACCTTTTAAATAGAAATTTTAAAAACATTTTTTATATATTTCATGTTTTCTCCTGGCTCTTTTAGAAGATAGTTTTCAAGACAGCTTGTGAGGCTGTACAGGAAAAATACAAATATTGAAGTAATAAAATTATTAATGTTTAGCAGCATAGCAGCCATTTGTCTTTGAAATGCTGTGCAAACATGAATTAATTAATCACACCACTCCTATAAGATTAGGTAAGTATTATTATCCACATTCTACAGATGTGATAACTGAGATACAGAAATAATATGACTTGCCCAATAACCAGGATTACAATTCAGGAGTTTCTGGCTATTACTCCTACACTTAGTCCTCTACTAGACCATGCTGCCACAGCTGTTTGTTTTTCTTGGAAGTTCTAGTTTGTATATTTCAGATATATTAAGACACAAAATTGTGTATAATTAGACTTTTTTTTTCAACCAGCACCCAGGAAGAGAAGCAAAGTTCAGAATGTTTCATGTATGGAATTACTTTCTAATGATTAAATATATATGCTTTATATGCAAATGTAATATGATCTTTGTATCTCTTTGAAATGTTAATGGTTTGTATAGTACGTGGTCAAAATCGCATCTTTGGACATGTGAAGTTAAAATTAGAAACTGGATTCTCCTTAAAATATTTTGCATATTTAAAATCCATAGGTTAACATTAGATGTTAGCAATGAGAAGAAATATTGAAGCTTTAAATGTTACTTTATAGGTATATGGATTGTGTGAATAAACCCACATCTAACTGTGAATTTTACAATTAAATTCTGTAAAACATTTACATTTTACTTGAGCCACACTCTTTAAAAAAATGTATATATTCTTCTTTTTTGATGTTTATGTATTTTAAGAATGAGGTAAATTCAGGATCTCTTCCCCTCTAACAGTAAAATCCATTATAATAGTAACACTAACTTGATTTCAGTATGGATATACAGAGTTTATTTGATATTATGTATTATTGTTGTTTCTGTTACAGTAAATATCTACTTACTCTGTTGATGTTGCTGAGGCTTAACACATTACGTTGTATGTCCCACATAAATAGTAACTTTAATGCTTCAAAATCTTTCCTACCAATAGATTGGTGACTATTCAACCCCCACTCCTCAAATGGAGCATTTTCCCTATCACATTATAAACATGTTAAATTTTGGATTTTAAGTTATTTTATCACATCTCTGGTTGAAACCACTGTAGTTAATTTAAAAAAAGAAAAAGAATAAATAATAGTTGTTTTGCTATGCTTTTTGCCCCTCACTTCTGCACAAAATCAAATACCTGAGTAGTTAAAAAACAAACAAACAAAAACAGTTTTGAGATGTAACAATGACCATTTTCGGTCTAATGCTTACACCATGCTTAGTGTAAACAAAAACTCTGGTTGAAATCCTGATTCCATTGAACTCAGTGAAAATTTTGACATTGATTTCAGAGGGGCCAGGATTGTGCTCCATATGAATGTCCCCAAATGTTCTACCAACCCGCTCCATTCTTGGTCTGAAGAAACTTTGTTATTCCTTCGTTGAGCAGAGGACTACCAACTTTATATCAAACTGCGTGTTGGTTTTCTGAAGCAGACAAATGTCCACGGTAATCTAATGTCTAAGTAATCACTTTTGGCTAAATTTTTTTCCCCATGTCTTTGGACATAGAGTTAATAGGTGAAAATGGGTATAAGTCCATTCTGCTGCCTCACCATCTTCCCTTTGTTACTAAATAAAAATTGTTTTAAAATTATGTCGGAGAAAATAAAGTGTAAGAGTCATGCTTTTAAAGTAGAGCCATTGCATATCTGCATAATGTATTAATGTAATTTGGGTAGAAATCCATTGGATTGACTGCATTCTTCCGAAGAGTTACATTGAACCAAATTTCTGTAGTTGTACTCACATACTGGTCCAATGGGCGTTCACTTTTCTGTTCCTCAGGAATGATGTTTGTATTTCAAAAAGCTCGATGGTGTGTACAGGAAGAGTGAGTGTTATAAGAACATGGCCATATTCAGGGCTTGTGCACAATACAAAGATTCTGAGAAAGAATTTCACTGCTTTAGGCTGTTTTACTGGTCTGGTATGTCTGCAACTCTCTATTCCCCACTCTTGTTCCTGGCATGCTGAGAGCAGATGAGAGCTCATATGGCTGGCCTCAATTCTGCCCATTTCCTCATCCTCTCTGCTTAGTCCTGTGAGGCCCAAGACCCACCTAGTCTCACACACTGGTGTCATCTGCTGGAACTCACCATGAATGACACACAATGTATTAAAAATAAAACTTTAATTTTAAAAAGTTAGCAAAAAACCATTTAATAATAAACATAACAAAAAAACTAGCTGTCCAGTTTTCTGTCAAATGAAAAGAATAGAGGAAAAGATCATTAGACTTTTACATCAGTTAACTCTTCTACTATGTTTAACCTAAGGTACGTCTATACTTACTTCCTGGTCCGGATGTAAGCGATCTTCTGGGATCGATTTATCACGTCTTGTCTAGACGCGATAAATTGATCCCGGATCGATCCCGGAAATGCTTGCCGTCGACGCCGGTACTCCAGCTCAGCGAGAGGAGTACACTGCATCGACTGGGGAGCCTGCCTGCCGCTTCTGGACCCGCGGTAAGTTCGGACTAAGGTACTTCGAATTCAGCTACGTTATTAACGTAGGTGAATTTGCGTATCTTAGTCCGAAGTGGGGGGTTAGTGTGGACCAGGCCTTATTCTTGCTCTAGGAGAATCAGGGAGAAGTATTGTACTTGCCCTTCAAAGGCCCTGATATATTCAGCAAGATGATCTATATTATCTTAAGGCTGAAGGAAATAAGAGCAGTATCTTTTGCTCTGCCCCCTCCCCCCTTCCTTTTGAAAAAAAATTCCTTTATTCAAGTATCAGACTATTCTCAGCAGCAGTCAGGGGGCCAGTTTTGGGTATTACTCTGTTGGCAAAGGCATTTTATAGCAGATTGTCATTTTAAAGGACTGCAGCTCAATCAAAAGACCTCTTATTCTGTATCTCTGATAAGAACATAAGAACGGCCATACTGGGTCAGACCAGTGGTCCATCTAGCTCAGTATCCTGTCTTCTGATAGTGGCCAGTGCCAGGTGCTTTAGAGGGATGAACAGAACATGGCAGTTTTGAGTGGTCCAGTCCCGTCTTCTGATAGTTGGAGTTTTAGGGACACTGGGAGCATGGGGTTGCGTCCCTGACCATCTTGGCTAATAGCCATTGATGAACCTATCCTCCATGAACTTACCTGATCCCAATGGCTACTTCATTCTGTTAGAAGCAGTAGTTTTTATGTATTTTTGATGTGTCACCTGTAATTGTGGGTCCAAGCCATTTTTAAATTCTGTTCATCTTTGGGACCACTTATCCCATTTTATTTCTTCCAGCCAGTCCATCACAATGGACTACTCCTGGAAATGTAGAAAATGGCTGACCCCTACAGTTCAGTGTAATATTTTACTCTAATCTCATTTTTCTGTCTCTCTTCAGGGGTTCTTCTAATAAGAAGTTGTTGAATGAAGAAGTACTACTCTTATTCAGCTAGAAATAATAAAATGAATGGCAGTGTATTACAGAGGGAAAAATGTTTATTTCCATTGTTTACTCATTTTAGAGTAAAAAAGGAGGTCTAAGAGCTATTCTGGACCTTTGTAATCTCAACATGTTTACCAGAAGGGGTGACATTTTGCATTGAGTCCCTGGTCATGCTTATTTTTTTCCTGTACTCTTCAGGATGTATTTGGAACTGTCAACCTTTGAGAGTTCTGCTTCTGTATTGTGATACGATGGATTCACAGCAAATATCTGGTTCCTTTTAAGAGCCAACCATTAGTAGCTCAGACTTTTTCTATTTGGGATGGCTATAACATCAGGAGTCCTTACCAAGTGTTTGGCAGTGGTAGATGTCCACTTTCCTCAGCATGGATTGCCCATTTTCCCCTACCCAGACAATCCAAAGGATTTTCTGTTGATGGTGTGATTTGGCCTTTACATGTCACTTTCTGTCTGTTTCTGTAAATAGGACAAAGATCAACTTTCTAGCCCCCAGAAACCTTCTTTATAGACACTACCCTGGTTTCTTTTAGACCATTTTCTAGAGTTACAGAAGGCACTCCTGATGGCAAGATTTCAGTCATTGTGGACATTCAGATCTTTTCTCAGACTCTTGTATCTCTTTGACTCTCTTTTCAGGGTTAAAGGATTGGTGCTGACTTAGCATGCTGTGTTGATCAGCTGTGTACAACGTCAGGTTGCAGTTTTCCTGGGGTCTGTCACAATTTCATTGAGTTAGTGGTCTCTATCTCACAATGTGCTCATAGGGATGCCATTAATTTAGCCATTCTTGGCTTTTATGATAGAGACAGATTTAGTAGAGTTAAGGATGGGAAAGCCATCTGGGTCACTGTAGAATACATAGGCTATTGAAGTTGAAAGAGACCAGACTGTATACGAGTACCTTGGAATGCTGGTCCTCAGAACTTTGCCATCAATCAGTGGGAAAATGATCAAAGTTTCCATGGATGATGATAACGCTGAAAGTGCCATTTAAACTAGCAAAGGGAAGCTTTCTCTTTTGTCCTCTGGACACTGTTATTGTGTGGGAATGGTGTATCCAGAAAGATATTTCCTTTTGCTTGCCACTTGGCAGGCAGTCAAGGAGAATTTAATTGAGAGGGCTCCCAGGTATGGTAAACTGATTTGATGGCAATGTCACAAGAGCCCCTCTTTTGTTCTCTGGTTTTGTCAGACTGCCCTTTCAAATGGAAAATAGAGTTCTTCACCTGGTTGCATAGACTGTGGGTCTTTAACACCAGAAGGTTTTGAGAGTTCAGTGGTTGTGAGATGGGTCTTGTTGGAGCCCATGAACCATTGTCCAGGAAAGTATATGGTTGTAACTAGAATTCTTTGAGGGGGTCAACAAACATGTGGACAAGGGTGATTTTCAGAAAGACTTTGAAAAGGTCTCTTACCAAAGGCTCTTAAGCAAAATAAGCTGTCATGGGATAAGAGGGAAAGTTCTCTCATGGATCAGCAACTGATTAAATGATAGGGTAAACAAAGGGTAGGAATAAATGGACAGTTTTCAGAATGGAGAGAGGTAAATAGTGATGTCCCCCCAGGGATCTGTACTGGGACCAGTGCTATTTAGCATATTCATAAATGATCTGGAAAAAGGGGTAAACAGTGAGATGGCAAAATTTGCAAATGATACAAAACTGCTCAAGATATTTAAGTTCCAAGCAGACTGCAAAGAGTTACAAAGGGATCTCAGAAAGCTTAGTGATTGGGCAACAAAATGGCAGATGAAATTCAATGTTGATAAATGCAAAGTAATGGTTGTCTCATCTCAAAAAAGATATATTGGATTTGGAAAAGGTTCAGACAAGGGCAACAGAAATGATTAGGGGCCTGGAACAGCTTCCATATGAGGAGAGATTAATAAGACTGGGACTTCTCAGCTTGGAAAAGAGAAGACTAAGGGGGTATGATAGAGGTCTATAAAATCATGACTGTTGTGAAAAGTAAAAAGGAAATGTTATTTACTCCCTCTCAGGGCTGGGGGAGGGGCACCTCTCCCCATCTGCGCTGCCCTTGATAGCATGCTGTGCGGCCGCGCAGCTTGGAACTTAGCTTCTGATCCTAGATCATATACCTAGAGAACAGTCTCTTGATTGTTTCTTCCTATAGTTACATTGACATTAGTGGCTATTTCAGCTTTTCAGCATCTTATTCAAGGAACTGTCTCATCTATGACAGCATGTGAAATCCAAGCTTTCCTACTAGGCTTTCCTGTTGTACTTTTCACAAACAACATGTAGTGAATGATACATTTCTGAGTTTCATCTAAACATTCTTTTCCCACCAAATCTCATAGAATGCCTGTGGAAGCTAGACTGTATAAATTAGATGTCAGAAGAGCTTTGATTTATTACTTGGACAAAATCAAGCTCTTTTGAAATTTATCTGATTTATTTGTGTTCTTCTGGGAGAAGTCAAAAGGGAGAGCAGTTTCTGTTCTGTTCAAAATGGATAAAACTCTCTGATCCAAACATGTTGTGAGTAGAGTTCCATGACATTTAAGGAGTTAGCCACTTTCACAGTAGCCACAGTATTTAATCAAGACTTTTTAAAATGCCTCCAGTTGGTGAAAGTCAAGCTCTTTGTGTTTAAGTCTTTGCTGTTCATCTGCCATCCCAAATGCTAAATCCTAAAAACACTGCTGATATGCCATATTCTTCCCAAATTCTGTTGTTGTAAACATGTCATTTGTAGAATACCATAGTTTGTACAGTTATTTGTGTATTATAGGGAGATAATTCTCCAGAATGTTTATCAAAAGGGGTAATGTCATACTTTTGACTTATTAGCATGAAATGGTGAAAGCTGAAGAAATATTTTTTTAAGATGTTACATGTGAATATGTACTGGAAATTGAGCTATTACTTATTTTATTAATCTTGTCTGAACTGTAATGATATAACATAATCATAGAATGCCTCTAGATTTTTAAAGCATTCTAGAAGAAATAAAATACCAATTACCGGTACACACCTCCTTGCAGTTTAGCTAAAAATTAGATTAAAAATAAACCGTTTTCAATCTAACTTGGAAAATAGATTGAGAGTCAGAGTAGAGAAATAGTCTGGAAGAGAGTTCTAGAATTAAGAAGTATTTTAGTGATAATCATAATACTTTAACATTTATATAGTGCTTTAAAATTTTACAAATATTAGCGACATGCAACATCCTAAGGAGAGAAGTGGTAAATGTCCTCCAGTTATCTGAAGTTTATTGGTGTCCCCCAAGAACTTTATATAATCAGAATTGCACTGTCAGATTTCAACAGCTAGAAACAAAAGAGAACTGTAGAAGAAAATATATATATCAGAAATACAGTATTACAATTTTGCCCTAACTTTTATTTGTGCTCAATGGAATGATCTCATTTTTAAAGTTTCTGGTTGATAAAAGTTGTCTGGTAACAATATTTTGAAACATGGTAATAAGTATAATGGATAAAATGAATTTGTTCAGTTTATGTTAAGGACTATCATTGCAACATTTTTTTCTACATTAAGTTCAAGATAGTGGTCATTTGAAACTGGGAAAGAATGATAGGATGTCTTCTAGTTGAATATCAGACAATCATTTTGGAGAGAATGAGAATTAAATTTGTATTTCCAGACAAAAGTGAAACTTTGAACCCTTTGTCTAGAAGAAAATTCCTGCAGATAATGAATAAATAGTGAGAAGCAGTGGACTGATGTGAAGCCTAGGGAGCTCCTATACCATGATAGAAGGCAGAATGAGTCAATTGCAAACTTACTCCTTGTACTTACAAAATAAATAAATATACACACAAAAGAAACCCAGAATAGAAAATGGAAAGGACAGTTGTCATGATAATTAGGCACTTACTTCAGACCTTTCACTGTGTTTTCATTTATTATATATGTATAGGCTATTCTGTGGTGCTCATCTGTGAAGCATCTGAGCGCCTCACATTCATTTAATGAACTAATCTTCCATAAAACACCATAAAGTGAAAAGTGTTGTTATCCTCATTTGACAAATGTTATATTTAAGGAGAGTTTGTTTACACTAGGACTATAGCAAATGGAGAGAAGTTCAGTTTATGTGCTACAGACAATGACTTTTCTCTTGTACTTATCAGTGTAACCCCACTCAGATTAGTGGAATTAAATCATGATGGAGTTAAATCTAAATCAGGGTTTACCTTTACATTTTAATAAATTGTGTTAATTTAATGTGGAAACAAAGATTACATTTATTAATTTACATTTATGTGAGTGTGTCCTTTTAACCTTGTTTAATAGAGTGGACCACAGTTTTGCTAACTGGATACTTACTAATCAACAACACCTGAAAGATCATGTGGCAGTAGGGATAGCAACTACCTCAAATGAGTAAAGAAAAAAATAAAATAGCTGGAAAAAGATATTTTCTTAAACTGTAGTTAAAGTAGACTATTAACATCATATAAAATAATTTTAGCTGTAGAGTTAACATAATAAATTACAAAATATAGACCATCTATTTTGGCGTGGATGGTTTTACCTTTTTGTGTCAATGAAATATTTGGAAGGGCCTATCAGCTGATTATATAGCTGGTGAAAGCACAGGATTAGTGTACAAACTATGGCTCATGCCTGTAATTGTGAGGACTCCCTCCACTGTAATCCAAGAAAACAGAGAATTTCTGTAAATTCTAAGAGAAGAATGATTGTCTGGCTAAGCTAGAAGGAGGACAGGAGACACTGGATGTGGTTTAATTAGGCCACAGCTTTGGTTGTGTACCCAGGAGATAAAAGTATACAGTGCAGATATTTCCATAATCATTTCAATATATACCCAGGACATTTGCATCAGCCCTTACCCATCCTGGTTCCCAGCCAAGCCACTGCCGGGACCTCACCATTGCTCAAATGAGGGTTAATGCGGACTATAAAGGAAGGGGGGGATTGGCCCCCTACCATACCAGTCATAGGAGCCCTGAACCCCCCCCCCGGACCCGCTGCCCCTTCCTGCCTCCGTGACCCCCCCCCCACCCCACCCCCCGCTCCCAGTCCCCTGACTGCTCTGCCCCCTTTCCCCCCCCCCACCCCTTGACAGGCCCCCGGGAACCCCACGCCTATCCAACCCCCCCATTCCCCATCCCCGACCCCTATCCACATCCCCGCCCCCTGACAGGATCCCAGAACCTCTGCCCCATCCAACCGCCCTCTGCTCCCTGTTCCCTGACTGCCCCCAGGGAAGCCCCGCCCCTTTCCAGCCCTCCAGCTCCCTTACCATGCTGCTCAGAACAGCATGTCTGGCAGCCGCCCGGCCGGAGCCAGACACACTGCTGCTTTGCTCAGCAGGAGCGCGCAACTCCTGTGCCCAGAGCACTGCCCGTGCGGCAGCATGGCTACTGGGGTGGGGGGGGACAGCAGGGGAGGGGTTGCGGGAGAGCCTCCCCGGCCGGAAGCTCAAGGGCCGAGCAGGACAGTCCTGCGGGCCGTAGTTTGCCCACCTCTGCTCTAGCACCTCATAGACATTCAGTCAATAGGGCTAGTGTCTTAGTCAGAAAAAGTCTGTTCTTTTGTCTTAATTGCATCTAGTAAGTCCAGCAATGTTTGTCTAGTACTGATTCTAAAGTATGGAGGATTGATTTAAATTAAAGCAATTTAAATTACTGATTGTAATCATTATTTAAAACACCAAGCAGGAAACCTTGATTTAAATAATTAATTTTAACCTTGTTTTGCATTTGTACTTTTTAGTTATTTTCCTAAAGAGAAGTTGATTCTCATTGGTTGGTAATCATTAAAATATGTTAATTTGCAATGAAATATAGCCTTTAAACGAAATATGATGCCTCTTTTTGCTAACTGGGATTCATTATGTGGATACTCATTTATTTAAGCAGTTATATAGCTTAACATATATTTATTCAGAGTCTTAATATTTACATTTTTTATGTTAGAAAAAGGTGAATGACGTATTTCTTACTTATTAGATTAATTTTTCACTTGTGATTTATTTCAAGCTTTATTTGGATGGAAAATTAAATAAAAAATGCACAGAATAAGTATTTTAAATTTTGTTAGTTAAATAAAACTACCTTAAATGTTCTGAATACATAAGAAAAAAATTGCCAAAGCATATTTTGCATTTAAAACTAGCTAATGATATATTAAACAAAGTGTTATCTGTACTTGAACTGATTGTTTCTGGTCATCGTTATCCTTCAAGTTTTTAAACTGGTAGATCTCATCCTCTCACATTAAGCTTTTATTCATATATTGGAGGAGGAAAACAAGCTTTCTTGCTTTTTCAACTCCCAGTTAGTTTCTTAACTTTGAATGAATTAGGCATTGAACTGAATTAGTTGAATAAACTGAAATGAAGAAAATATTTTTTCTGAACCTTCAGAAGAGGCTAATGCTGTGAAAAGCTGGCTTAGCGCCACAGCAAACTCTGGTTCCTCGTACTGGACCAGAATGAGTGTCTAAGTGGCCAGTGGTTCAGTGTTTGACTTTCATTAAAATTTCAGCAGCAAACATACACTGCTTAATATTATTTTTATTTAATGTAATAAATTTATAAATAAATTATAGTACGTTTATGCCTTAACATAGGTTGTTATAATTTCAAATTTAATTTTAAATAGGCTTATTTAAAAAAAAACATTATTTAATTTAAAAAATGCTATTTAAAGAAAATAACCCATTTTTTTATTTGGGAAAAAAAAGATAAATTTTTATCCAACCTGTTCTAAGGAGGATAAATGTTTAAAAATTGAGATTCTGATCAGCAATTTAGCATTAATGGGACCTGATGACTTCTTTTGTGACTATTTATTTAAGACATACCTTAATGTTGAATTCCATCAAAGATTTCTTGGTACAGCTCTTTATTAGTACTCATGTACTCTTTAGGCTTTTATCAGTTCCCAGAATTTACTGAAAGTTACTTTATTTATTTATTGTCCCAGTGACATATCTATATTTGCCCCTACTTTGAAGACTGGCTAGTAGATGCTCCTTTGAGATGACATCTTGCTACAGAGGCTGGGCTGAGAGGAAAATTAATTACTTGATAGCTTCACAACAATTAATACGTATGAGCACTCTTCATAATCTAGAACAGAGATCTCTTGCAGCTCACATCAAGTCCCACCACCTGTTTCTCAAGGAGTAAAATCATACAGCCAATGGAAGTTATTTCATTGATAATAGAGTTGATGGCTTTAGTCAAATCCTGAGCTGTGTGAACAATGAAACTATGGTCATTTACATGAGCACCTGGGGGTCTGTGGATAGGAGTGTGGTCAGGAGGCTTTGAAAGTACTGCTGTTGTTTGAAATTGATCAGACTGCAGTGTTACTTGGGTACATGTATTTACAACATAGATGATTGTAATGACCTCTTCTGGCCTTAAAATCTGTGACTGTATAATGCTCACCTGAAGAGGTTTTGCCTCAGATTCAGTGAGAACGGAGCTTGAGCAGTGGATGTTTTTTCCTTTGGTGGATGGGGACTGTCATTTGTGCCTTACTGTCCTCCCTGGACTCCCAAGTTTTTTTTGAAAAGCAAACCTGGAGGAAGCAGAACTGATCTTGGTTGCATGAAACTGCCCCAGCCAATCTTGATATTTAAAACTGTTTAGTTTCTCATCCCTCTCCTAGCAGTTTCAGATATCTTGTCACATTGATCCTCCACAGTGCCTGAGGGCCTTGTTTTATGGAAAGAGTACTATCTGATTAGGGTTGCCAACTTTCTTCTTGCACAAAACTGAACGCCATTACCCTCCCCCCCCACCCTGCCCCCTGCTCATTCCATCCCCCCTCCCTCTGTCACTTGCTCTCCCCACCCTCATGCACTTGCTCATTTTCACCAGGCTGGGTCAGGGGGCTGGGATGTGGGATGGGGGTGAGGGCTCCAGCAGGGGGTGTGGGCTCCAGGGTAGGGCCAGAAATGAGGAGTTCAGAGTGCAGGAGGGGGCTCCAGGCTGAAGCAGTAGGTTGGGATGTGAGAGGGGATGAGGGCTCTGAGTGGGGCCATGGATGAGGTGCTTGGGGTGGAGGAGGAGGCTCTGGGCTGGGGCTGAGGGTTTCGGAGTGTGGGAGGGGGTTCTGAGATGGGGCAGGGGGTTGAGGTACGGGGGTGTGTGAGGGCTCTGGCTGTGGGGTGGGGCTGGTGATGAGGGGATCAGGGTGTTCTGGGCTGGGGCTGAGTGGTTTGGAGGGCAGAAAGGGGCTCTGGGCTGGTGTAGGGTGTTGGGTTGCGGGGGGTTGTGAGAGCTCTGGCTGGGGGTGTGGGATCTGGGGTGGGGCTGGGGATGAGGGATTTGGGATGCAGGTGGGTGCTCCTGGCTGGGATCAAGGGGTTCGGAGGGCGGGAGGGGGATCAGGGCTGAGGCAGGGCATTGGGGACCAGAAGGGGGTCAGGGGTGTAGGCCCTGGGTGGCGCTTACTTCAAGCAGCTCCCAGAAGCAGCTGCATGTTCCCCTCTCCGGCTCCTATACAGAGGCGCAGCCAGGAGGCTCTGCGCTGTCCTGTCCGCAAGTGCCATATTGGCCACGGTTCCTGGCCAGTGGGAGCTGCAGGGGTGGTGCTTGGGGCTGGGGCAGTGTGTGGAGCCCCCTGGCTGCCACTGCGCATAGGATCTGGAGGGGGGACAGTGCCCACTGCTTCCCGGGAGCTGCGCGGAGGCTAGCAGGGAGCCTGCCAGTCCCTCCATGCCGCCAACCGGACAGGCAATGTCCTGGTCAGCAGTGCTGACTGGAGCTTCCAGGATCCCTTTTCGACCAGGTGTTCCGGTTGAAAACCAGACACCTGGTCACTCTTTAGCTGATAGCTGAGGGGTTAGTCAGTAGATTATGATATCTTGTAATCAGTTACTTCTCATATATTACTTTAGGTGATGGGACATTGTGTTCTCCAAAGGGTATAAGGCTGGTGCGTGTTTTTTTCCCTAGGTCCTGGAATTACTACATGAAAGGAAAGAGAAGGGCAGGCATTGAGCACCTATTACAAATAGGTTTTGGTGGTGAAGGTCTGTTGAGGCTTATCATTAGTGACTGGGTTTTTCAGAATAGTTAGGGAATTGACAGCCAGCGCTAGGAAATTAAGCTTTACTTGCAGGCTCAGCTCCATGCTGTGCAGACTCTGCCTCCCTCCTTTTTGAGCCTGTGCACTCTTGTTTCCTTACTCTGGGTGATCATCCGGACTGGAGATGTTGAGGCTATAGTAGTGGCCATGAGTGCCTTTCACCCAGATTCCTGTAGTCCACGCCTGTGCACAACCCTTTTACCTGGGTTGTGTGCAGGGAACAGGATTTTACCCCAACAGCACATCAACTACAGTCTGTGCTCTGAACACCAAAATTGTCACACATTGATCCTGATGCCAAAATCTTGGCAAACAAATTGGTCCATCTGCTTGTGTGGGAGGAACAAGGATATATGTGTTAGTTTCCAGACTGGCGGGAACTCAGTTTTTAGTTAGGAAAATTCAATCCCCTTATCTCGTTCTATCTGACAGTTTATTTTTTTGATTGGCTGTTGGCAGAGATCCATTCTGTTATGGATGAAACTAAAATGTGATTTTGAAAGTGTCTAAATACCGTGCATGTGTAATTAACTAGGTGCATCGTCATGTAAATAACACAGACTTTAAAAACTGTGTGAATTGCTATTTCAGCAAGTTTTGATGAGAAGGGAAAGTTTAAAAATTGCTCCCCTAGAAAAGTAATTTATATAACTCCTACTTTTGAAAATACTTGTCAATACCAGCTGAACACATTTCAGATTCAAAAATAGTTTTCTTATAATTGTGAATATACAAATAAAATTGAGTAAAAGAACACTGTATTAGGGAAATGATTTAATATGCAATATAGACAAATAAAGAATTTATATACATATCAATACTCTTTTTCATATGTAGGTCCATTGCAAAAGAGCTTGCAGACTGGCTTATCAGCAACAATGTGGTTGAGCATATTTTTGGACCAAATTTACATATTGAGGTTTGTGTAAAATAATCTGATTTTTGCTGTATTTATGGAGGAGTAATTCTTTGTTCTGTTAAATCTATCCTAAATATGTTCTCTCTTTGCAGATCATCAAACAGTGCCAAGTGATTCTCAATTTTCTTGCAGCTGAAGGGCGACTTAGTACTCAGCACATAGACTGCATTTGGGCAGCAGCGCAGGTATACAAAATATTTATATTTGTGAGAGGGAAATAAAATAGCCAGTTGAATTCCATTTGGTCCAATGTTTCTTACTCTTTCCTGTTCGTCATTTACCATACTAGTGCAGGATATGCCATACAGTCATCTCCACAACTTGAGTAAGATATGCAGATTTTCCAATACTGCATCTACACTAGCAAATTTTGCACCTGTGATTTGCTACAGGCACAGCTCCACCAGTGATAGCAATGATGGAAGCTGTAGGGTGCGGCTCATGCATTTTTACTACTGTGTTGTCTAGTGAAACTGTCTGAGTCCGTTGTGCACAATAATTTACCACTGATAGCGCTACTCTGGAAAACTGTGGCTGTGATATTTACTACTGTAAAGCAACCCTAAAATTTGAAGTTGTAGAAAACTGTGAGATGTGGTATTGAATTTTCTCTTGGCTATATTGAGAACAAACTATTTATTAAGGTTTTGTTCAGAAAGATAGACCATATTTGCTGTCTTGTTTGAATTATTATGATGTTTTCAATAATTCAGTAATTGTTTTCAATCATTCTTTTTTTGTTTGAGATTTGAGTGATGCAGACATTTGTGTATTCTGATACAAACACACACACACACACAATGTGCAAAAACCTCAGTGACGTGCAGAGAAATGAATAAAGAATGAGATATATTTGATTACAAGCAAACAAAGTATGACTTTGGAAGTGCTTTTAAATTTATTATAATTTTGGGCTATAATAAATGTTTTCTGTTTTCAAGAATATTTTTCATTTGTTTTATTCTGACACCAGAATAGATATATTAAAACCTATATGTGTATATTTTTATGCTTTATTAGTTTCCATAGAAATGGGCAGTGGTGGCTTCTTGTGTTATTAGTTACTGTAAGTTGGTTTTGAATGAAAGCTGCAATTAGATTGTTTGAAGAAGGTTGCTAGTGCTTTCTTTATGAAACATTTCCCAAAGTCACTCCTCAAAATTTATTTTAAAATGCCATTTATTAAAATAGTGTTAATGAAATTTAAGGCCTACATTTGTTTAATTAATAACACATTTCTGCAGTTTGAAATATCAGTTTTTTTTTCATAGCTAATGGGTGTGGCTCTTTGGCAGACTGTGTTAATCAAATGTAGAGAGTCCATACCATCTCTCTGTGATTATGTCCTGATTTCTTTCTCCCATTTTCCTTCTTTATACACCTGTTTTCCTTTTCTCGCTACACGGACTTTTGGGCAAGCACTCCAGTTCCATAGTACTATTGGAATCCCGGGTTTAGACATGAGTGTTGTTGCTGTTGTACTTGTCAAGGCTCTTTTATATTCATGCAGCTCCATGGAGGTAGCAAGAAAGATAAACTGCCATTTTTAACTTTAAAAAAATCTCTTAGCAGAGCAGCACTATTCCAAAGAGCTTAAAAGGGACAAGAAATGATGTTTTATCTTTATTACTGCTTCCCCATATAATAGTTAAATCAGTGCGAAAGGGCCTGACCCATGGATAGTAGCAGAAGCACATTGGCGTTAGAGTTTAAGGCTACAGAACTTTGGGAATTGTGCTGCTTGTTCCAAAAGTAGAGATTGAAGGAAGACTAAGGCAGAGAGGGACTGCAGAAAGGAGATCTAGGCTGAAAGCATCATTTGTATTTAATTAATGTACTAAGCCAAATAACTTCTCCACTTTCAAGAGTACATTATCAATGCTGCAGCTTCACTGCCTAGATTAGAAGAGAGCTGAAAGATCTATTTAAAACTTAGCATTTTATTTTTGATATAATTTTTAAGTTATAGCCTACTTTCATTGTTGCTTTCACATACAGTAACTACATCAGTATCAGTAGGTCTCATCCATTGGCAGAAGTTTAAGCTGCAGCTGTTAATTAGCTCTTAAGTCTGCATTTCTTGCCTTTTGTGTGTTTAATTTCCCATGCATAAAGTTGCATTAATGTATTTTTCATAGAATTGCAATGTGTGTATTCTGTTAAGTAGGGAAATAAAGATGAAAAAAGCCGTCTGAACTGCTGAAATAGGGATTGGAACTAGAAACTTTTTTCAAGTTTAAATTTGGTGTTTGTTATCCGTGCTCACTAAATATAAAAGAAACTTTCCTTAACAATAGTATATTCCAGATATGAGACTTAATTCTTTCTTTGCTTCTTGTTCAAAAAGATTCAATTTGTGCTATAAGAACCTAGCAGGTCTAAACTGCTGCTCTGAAAAGAGTTTAGAACAGGGTTTCACCACCTGTGGGTCGGGACCCAAAATTCGGTCACCAGAATGTTTCAAAGGATTGTGTGGCAGCTCCTGTCTCACAGGGATGTCTGGGCTCGCCTCCCTGCTCCAGCCACTCCAGAGGCGATAAAACCTCTTGGGGTTCCAGCATCATTCAGATTTGGCCCAGCCGTCATGATAATGAAAGTCCTGGTAGGCCAAATTTAACTGAGAGGTACTGCAACCCTATGAACCGGGTCGCCTGTTAAAGTTCTGTTTCATTATTAACTAAGGTTCTGATCTTGCAATCACATAAGAACATGCATAATTTTATACATATGAGTAGTTCCATTGGCATCAGTGTGACTATTCATATGAATAAAGTTATGTATATGATTAAGTGATTGCAGGATTGGGACACAGAGTTGCAAAGGAGTGCATATCGATTTGATACTAGCTTTTGTCAAGGACAGATGGTTTTTTAACTATTCTTTCAATTCCAGTCATGTACATGTTAGAAATCTCATACAATAAAAGACGCAAATTAATTTCAGTTAGGTGCTGATGAGAAAAATGTCAATCTTATTCAATGTATCTGAAAATAGTGAAATTATGTCTCTTAAGGGAAAACTGGATCCTGCTCTTATTTTGATATCTTTATTTATTTGACAGCTGTAATGATTTTTTTTTAGAAAAGCAATACTTTTATAAAAATGGCATTAGAGAAGTTGAGAGCTAAGGCATCTCTTGTCCCTCCTTCTTCAGCCTCTAAATTGTGACATAAATCTCTTTTTCTTAAATTGTACATCTTGACTTTTACTCTCCTTGGATGAAATTCACCCTTGTGTAGATAATTTGCACCATTTTATTCCCACTTGACCCCTATACAGACCAGTGACTGTCCCCCACTCATTTTTCTCTTTTAGGCTGATGGTAAAATGGAAGTCAGTTTTTTTTTAAATTATATATTTTTGAAGTACATACTTGCTAACCTAAATCCAGAGCCTATTATACTATTGTGTATTTCATTTATTGAGTATTTAATACATACAAAAATATATTAATCCTTCAAAGCAAAAGTGAAAGTTGGGAGCATATTCGTGCAACACTTTGAAGTCAACTTTCTATTGTTTTGCCTTGAGCACTGTCACTTTCTGGTGCAATAGGAGGTTCCACTGAAAAAGTCAGTCACTACTATTCCTGTAGTAATTAAAAACAGTTTTGATAAATTCTGTTTTATAGTTTACGTCTTAATTTATAGTGCCTTCATTTGCATTCACCACTGTTAATATCAAATGTAAATACTCTTTTGTCCCTTAGGAATTTATATACAAAACTTAATTGATTTAATTTATAGTTACATCAAAAATGCAGAATAAGTTCTAAACAATTTTCTTTAAT
This sequence comes from Trachemys scripta elegans, assembly GCF_013100865.1. Lineage (NCBI taxonomy): Eukaryota > Metazoa > Chordata > Testudines > Emydidae > Trachemys > Trachemys scripta. Next base: position 20,358,297 of record NC_048300.1, read on the forward strand.
CTCCCCAAAACGCTTAGAACTTTAAAACTAAGCAGGAGTTCAGTGATTTTGTATGTCATGTTACCAAAATTCACATGCTTGGAAATGAGAAGCTAGGTTAAATAAAAACTGAAGGTTTGATACTACTCAGAATTGTTTTTGAATGATAAAGCTGCCTGAGAATTTTTATGTGAAGAAGCTTTTTAATGAAGACCATTTTATGAATGTTTGAATAACTCTTATAAAAACATTATTTTCCTCTCTCTTATGTCTTTTTATTTGTATTTTGTAGCTGAAACATTGTAGTCGCTATATACATGATCTGTTTCCTTCATTAATCAAGAACTTGGACCCTGTCCCGCTTAGACATCTTCTTAATCTAGTCTCAACTCTTCATCCAAGTGCTCATACTGAACAGGTAAAAACAAAAAAAACCCTGAAGTACAGTAGTACATGTTTTAACTTCTTCAATGTCATTTGTGACAAGAAAAAGAAAATATACGTGATATTGGCTCACTGGACATGTAAAGTCTGTTTCTCTTCATAATTCTTATAATATGGGAATACGCAATAATGTACTGAATAGGATTTTTGTGCTGCATCTTAAATTAGCCTTTCTGGCTTTTAAATTTTGATATATATTTAGAAGTTGATACAATTCCTTAAGTTTAATATTGGACATTTCTCCATTTTGTATAACAAAGCATTCACTTGTTTTCATGAGTTATTTACTTTCATGTTCCATTGTATTGGAGTGCAGAAGAAGCAACAAGTGTATCTTTTGCATTGAAAACCAATTGCTTTTTCATTGTACTATAATCTGGTTTTGTTTATAGACCTTATATTTGGCATCAATGCTTATAAAAGCACTGTGGAATAATGCACTAGCAGCTAAGGCCCAGTTATCAAAACAGAGTTCATTTGCATCTTTACTCAGTACTAATCTACCCATGGGAAATAAGAAAGGTGAGTATATATTTTGCAGTGTAATGTTTATGTATTGTTCCAAAGTAGATATTACAGTTTAGTCTTTGATTTTTAATCAATCAGTGCTAACTGGTAACTTTGAACCATAAGCTCATGTAGTAGACACCATATGAAAGTAAAATTGTAAAATGTGGCTTGCTGTATCATTGAGGCATACTTTTCAAGTCAAGGATAAAAAAGAAGATTACAAAGAGATTACTCCTGTCCCCACCCATATCCTGTAAAGAGACATTGAAGTTTCATGAACATCTTTGAAAACCTTTCCATTCACAAACAATTCTGCTTATACATCCTACATTCTTTTCTTTCTTTTTTCAAAGATTTCCATGGAGCACCAGCTGACTGCTCCTATTCTGTTGAATGTTTACAGCTGTAGTGCATTCTTTTATTTTCTAAATCTTTACCTGATTTTTCACTTAATTTTCATTACTTGACATTACATATACTGCTCCTCTTTTCTTAGGCTTCTTTGTGTAGGCACTCACGGACAGCCACTTTGGAAGGTGGTATGGACCTATTTTATTGTAGGTTTCCTTCCTTTGCCACTGTTAATTATGTACTATAAGCAACTGATATGCTGACCCAAAGAAGCTCAGTCACTTAGAATGTTTCCCTCCTGTTTTTTCCTTTCCCTTCAGAGGAAGAAGAGCTCAGAAGGGCAGCCCCATCGCCTTGTAAGTTGAGTACTAGAAATACTCTGCAACCTCAGTTATAATCTTTTTATAGCATGAATGCCATCTAGAGCAATAGGCTTTGTATAGCAGAGATGAGTTTGTGCAGTTTTTTAAGTATATTTTAATGAGAAGTCAGCAGAAAATTCCTTTTTGTATAGAAGCTGACAAATTGATATCTCTGTCACATTATAAAAGTAACATTGGAATTCATGATTTGCAGCAAAGTGGTGACTACCTTTCAAAAATATTGTATTTAAATGAGTCCAGCTTACGTTTTGAGTTACATCCTCCGTTGTTGTCAGGAATATGGTGTTGAGATCAAGGAGACTAGGTAGATATGTATAATACTGTTAACGTATAGGTTAGTGAAAATAACATTATAACTGGGAACATGCTTTTAAAATAGGGTCACCTGCAGCTAGTCCTCAAAGTAGTGACAACAGTGACACCCATCAGAGTGGAGGCAGTGACATTGAAATGGAGGAGCAGATAATCAACAGAAACAAACACGTGCAACAGCGACTTTCAGATACAGAGGTACAACTACAGATGTTCTGTATTTAATTATTGATTTGCTATTCATCAGTTATGAGAATAATTTTTCTGAGACTTTAGGATAGTTTTAAGAGACAAACACAATTCATGGTATGCATGCATATATATACTTAATCATGTCTGTGGAGGGAGGTCGGGAAACCTTGCTTCAAGTTACTACCTTGCCTGGATACTTAAGGCCAAGGCCCAGTCTAGCCCTAAGTAAACAGACACAATAAAATAAAAGAGTACTGCATCATAAAATATTTTTAAGTGAAACTACTTTAGTGTATTTGTATCATCTCTGACTTAGCAAATGACTGCATGAACTTGGGAATGAACTTTGGTGCCACACTATATATGTGTGTAAAGTATGGGACCTATTATGAATAGGGTAATTTAATATTTGTAATGTTTTGTGTACCTAAATCTTGGTCAAAACAAACTTTGTAGCACTGTGTCACAGCGAAAGAACTCCTGAGGAATGGATGAAAAACAGTGATTCAGTATATATCCTTACAATTAAAGAATTTTGGAATTTGTCTAATAAATATTTTATTAATGTTGACTTTATTAACTATATATATAGTTTTACAATTTATTTTTGATGTAATCAATTTTTGTAACATTATAGGAGTCCATGCAAGGAAGTTCTGATGAGACAGCAAACAGTGGTGAGGATGGCAGCAGTGGTCCTGGTAGCAGCAGTGGCCACAGTGATGGATCCAGTAATGAGGCCAATTCCAGTCATGCAAGCCAGTCTGCAGGAAGTCCAGGGAGTGAGGTGCAATCAGAAGATATTGCAGATATTGAAGCTCTCAAAGAAGAAGATGAGGAAGAGGAGGAAGATAGGGGTCATAATCCTCAGAAAAACAGTAGGAGCACAGAGCTACTAAGCAGGAAGATAGAATCACAAGCAGGCATTTGTTTAGGAGATTCACAAGGGGCAGCAGATAGGAGTGGTGCAAGCAATGGGTCAGGAAAGGACCATGTTTTTAACACTGAGTCTGTACCTCCAGTGGATAGTCGAATTAGAATGCTAGATGCCTGTTCACACACTGAAGATGCAGAACATGATATGACCGGGGAAATTAATCCAGCTCACATATCACAAGGGTCTCAGGATTCTTGTATAACACATACAGGGGACTTCCTTGGGGAAACCATTGGAAATGAATTATTTAACTGTCGGCAGTTTATTGGGCCACAGCATCACCACCACCACCACCACCACCATCACCATCATGATGGGTAGGTTGGTTATGCTTCTTTTAATTTCCTTTACAATAGCAATAAAAGTGATAGCTAAATGTACAGTTCAGACATGTTTTTATAGAAGTGCCATGTTCTTGGATCATTCAGATAATTACTTTTTTAATACCCTACACATAGTTGCACAACAATCTATTTTATTGTCTAATTAAAGTTGCTTGCAAATTTTTTATACTGGATGAAGAGATGTGCTAGAAGAAAACACTAAGATTCTTCTGTTGGCAAATTTACATTGTTCAGCTAGTAACAACAACATGGAGGCTTTGTCTTTGATTAATGAAGCCGAAGATTTGCTTTTTAGTTGTCTTTCTAATTTCCATAGTGATAAACTATGTTGCCAGGTCGTTCATATCTGTGTTTATCTGTATACACACACACACAAGTATCTCTTCATGTAGATAAGTTTAACCGACTCATGTGCTGTGTTGAATTGCTTCATTGCGTATAAATTAGGGCTGTCAATTAATTGCAGTTAACTCATGTGATTAACTCGAAAAAATTAATTGTGATTAAAAAATTTAATTGCGATTAATTGCACTTATAATAATAGAATACCAGTTGAAATGTATTAAATATTTTTGGATCTATTTCTACATTTTCAATATTGATTTCAATTACAACACAGAATACAAAGTGCACAGTGCTCACTTTATATTATTTTTTATTACAAATATATGTATTGTAAAAATGATAAACAAAAGAAATAGTATTTTTCAATTCACTTCATATAAGTACTGAAGTGCAATCTCTTTATCGTGAAAGTGTAACTTACAAATGCAGATTTTTTTTGTTTACATAACTGCACTCAAAAACAAAACATTGTAAAACTCTAGAGCCTACAAGTCCACTCAGTCCTACTGCTTATTATGCCAGTCGCTAAGACAAACAAGTTTGTTCACATTGACAGGAGATACTGCTGCCTGCTTCTTACTTACAATGTCACCTGCAAGTGAGAACAGGCATACTCATTGCACTGTTGTAGCTGGCGTTGCAAGGTGTTTACATGCCAAATATGCTAAACATGCTTCTGCCACCATTCCAGAGGACATGCTTCCAGGTTGATGATGCTCATTAAAAAAATAATGCGTCAATTAAATTTGTGACTGTACTCCTTGGGGAGAGAATTGTATGACTCCTGCTCTCTTTTACCCGCATTCTGCCATATATTTCATGTTATAGCAGTCTCGGATGATGGCCTAGTACATGTTCGTTTTAAAAACACTTTCACAGCAGAATTGTCAAAACACAAAGAAGGTACCAATGTGAGATTTCTAAAAATAGCGACAGCACTCAACCCAAGATTTAAGAATCTGGAGTGCCTTCCAAAATCTGAGAGGGACGAAGTGTGGACCATGCTTTTAAAAGTCTTAAAAAGAGCAACAGTCTAATACGGAAACTACAGAACCCAAATCACCAAAAAAGAAAATCAACCTTCTGCTGGTGGCATCTGACTCAGTTGATGAAAATGAACATGTCAGTCGAAGTCTGCACTGCTTTGGATTGTTATCAAGCAGAACCCATCATCAGCCTGGAAGCATGTCCTCATTAATGCTCTGGAGGATGGCGTGGACTGCACCCTCAGCAAGTTTGCAGCTGACACTAAACTGGGAGGAGTGGTAGATACGCTGGAGGGTAGGGAGCACATAACTTATGAGGAGAGGCTGAGGGAATTGGGATTGTTTATTCTGCAGAAGAGAAGAATGAGGGGGGATTTGATAGCTGCTTTCAACTACCTGAAAGGGGGTTCCAAAGAGGATGGATCTAGACTTTTCTCAGTGGTACCAGATGACAGAACAAGGAGTGATGGTCTCAAGTTGCAGTAGGGGAGGTTTAGGTTAGATATTAGGAAAAACTTTTTCACTAGTAGGGTGGTGAAGCACTGGAATGGGTTACCTAGGGAGGTGGTGGAATCTCCTTCCTTAGAGGTTTTTAAGGTCATGCTTGACAAAGCCGTGGCTGGGATGATTTAGTTGGGGATCGGTCCTGCTTTGAGCAGGGGGTTGGACCAGATGACCTCCTGAGGTCCCTTCCAACCCTGATATTTTACGATTCTATGAATGGTGGTTGAAGCATGAAGGAACATATGAATCTTCTGCGCATCTGGCACGTAAATATCTTGCAATGTCAGCTACAACAGTGCCATGAGAACGCTTGTTCTCATTGTCAGGTGACATTTTAAATAAGAAGCAGGCAGCATTATCTTCTGCAAATTGTAACCAACCTCCTTTGTCTGAGTGATTGGCTGACCAAGAAGTGAACCTGTAAGCGCTAAAGGTTTACATTGTTTTATTTTTGAATGCCATTTTTTTTGTACGTAATTTTACCTTTGTAAGTTCAACTTTCATGATAGAGATTGCACTACAGTACTTGTTTGAGGTGAATTGAAAAATAATTTTTTGTTGTGTTTTTTACAGTGCAAATATTTGTAATAAAAAATAAATACAAAGTGAGCGCTGTAAACTTCGTATTCTGTGTTGTAATTGAAATTAATATATTTGAAAATGTAGTAAACATGCAAAAATATTTAAAATAAATGATATTCTATTGTTGTTTAACTGCAATTAATCGTGATTAATTTTTTTAATCGCTTGACAGCCCTAATACAAATATTTTTTATTTCATTTGTTGTGATAAATTATATCTGAAATTATATGGTAATTGGAATTTATAAAATTAGCTTTATTGTATAAAACATGTTTCTGAAATTATTCATTTTAATGCTTGTCTGTATTTTACAGACACATGGTTGACGATATGCTAAGTGCAGATGATGTCAGTTGTAGTAGTTCCCAGGTCAGTGCAAAATCTGAAAAAAATATGGCTGATTTTGATGGTGAAGAGTCTGGTTGTGAAGAAGAACTTGTACAGATTAATTCACATGCTGAGCTAACATCTCATCTTCAACAGCATCTTCCTAACCTTGCTTCTATCTACCATGAACACCTTAGTCAAGGTAATAGTTATTAATAGTAAGAAAAACAGCAACCCTTTTTCTGTACTTCTAACTTGAATTTTGTCTTTTTAAAAATAAACTCTCCAGTAATTTCAACAAACAGATCATTTTAAGAAGCAAAGAAAATGAGCAAACAAACAAAACCCTCAATCAACTCCCCCCAGTAATGTGTGAGCATGCACAAAGTGTGTAAAACTCTTAACGATGTGGAAGATGCTGTATTATTTCAAAGGATTTCTTTGTACATGTCGTATGCTATATACATATATTTTTATATGTTTTCTTCCATTTCTATTGTCAAATAACTTTTATGCAAGATAAAATAAAAACTAGTGGACTATAGATCACTTTTTTAGCATTCTGCTTGAGATCTTATCCAGTTGTTTTTCCTTATGAATACCCAAATTATGAATTTGAAAAGGACCTTATCCTAATTTCCTTTTGGTATCTTTAATTTTGCAAGTGCAAATCATTGCAATATAGTACATACAATTGTATGCAGACAGAACTGATATATTTTAAACATCTACTTGATTTTGCCTACATATTAGTTTCTTAGACATCTAAATGGTATCAGTTGTGCCCACACAATTTCAAAAGCAAAACTGCACCTATCAGTATTTGTGCCTTACGGATTCCAGATGCAAAAGAGTGGTTTTTAAAAAATCTGTTAGTTAAATATTAATTTTTTGGTGGAAAACTAAATGCCTGTTTTTATTGTTGCTCTGTTGGATGGAAGAGACCGCTTAAAAATCACAGTACAATATAAGGGAGGAAAATTTTGACATTCATTGTGTCCTCCCCAAGATGGTTGTTTATGAAGACTCCAGTCCTTAGATCTACAGATTGACTTTTTTTTTTTTTTTTTTTTTTTTTTAAAGAAGTGTTTCAAGTATGTCTTCCATTGGCAGGGACAAACTATGAGCTTTAGGTTAATCATTCTTGCATGGTTATGTTGCCTTGGTTTTCTTTTGAGTGTTTCCATGTGTTCAGAAAGTTTTCAATTATACTTTTTTTGGATTTGAAAATCTGACAAAATAATAAATGCAAAGTTTTTAAATAGATTTTTTGAAACTAATAATAGCCATACATTGAAGCACAATATTCAAATTAGGTATTTCTTTGTGCATATTCAATAATAGCATCTGTGTTTTGCTTAGGGCCAGCAGTCCATAAACACCAGTACAACAGCAACGCAGTGACGGATATTAACTTGGATAATGTTTGTAAGAAGGGAAATACTCTTTTGTGGGATCTGGTCCAGGATGAAGATGCAGTAAGTTAAATATCAGAAAAGAATATCTGCCAAAAGAAAATAAATACGTGCTTGTCAATATCTTTTCTCTTACTTTCTGTAGATTCATCTCTCTGAGGGATTAATAAATGAAGCAGAGAAGCTGCTCTGTTCCTTAGTGTGCTGGTTTACTGATAGGCAGATCCGAATGAGATTCATCGAAGGCTGCCTGGAAAACTTAGCAAATAACAGGTAACTGAAATTATTTATGCTATCACAGATTATTACATTTATCTGTTTCTATGTTCATGTATCAAAATAGCCATTTCTTTCTTTAAGCCTATGCCTTATAATGGTCATGCTGAATATATATTAATTTCTTAATTTTACTCAAAGACATGTTAAAGCTGATATGGGTAAAACATAAAAGTAAAGGGGAAAAAAATCAATCTGAAGAGTGATGTGAACCTTTCTGATATTGCTTTGAATTGGGACATGCTGAAATCTCTGGGCTTCAAATGCTGTTCTGGATGCAGTAAGTTGATGCCAGTCAGCGAACCCAACTCCAGCTGCGTAAAGTGCCAGGGTGATGGTCACATCAGGTGTAAATGCCCTATCTGAAAGGGATTCAATCTCTGGACCAAGACAGAGAAAGATAGAGAAGTTGGGTCAGAGACATTCTTATGGAGGCAGCTTTGTGCCCACATTCAGTACTGAGCCTTTTGGTGTGCGGAGACTCAGATTCCACACCTTTCTCAGCGCACTGACAGACTTAGTGGCACCCCAGATTGAAGGGTGTCTGCTAGAAGATATTCTCTCTCTGGGGCCCTGCAAGGAGCAGGCAATTCTGCTTTTTCTTCAAGGGCTCAGTCCCCATTGGCCCACCATGAGAAGTCGAGTACCGAGGTTCGGGCAGCCTTTGCAAGATGGTCCCCAGTACCACACTCGGGTTCTCTTGAGTCATCAACTCAGGAACCTGATCAGATACTGTCGAGATTGCCGGCTTGTCTGCAGCACCAACTTTGTAAACAGCTTTGTTGGTACCAACCACGCCTGCGGCATATGCAGCAGCACAGGACCTCCTGTGTGTGTCAGGACCAGATTCGTTGCTCATATAGGATGACTCACTTTCTGCTTCCCTCTCAGTAACACAGGTGTTCAGTGTTTATTTTGCTTCAGTCTTTATTAGAAGGTTAATGGTGACCAGATACTCAACACAATACTAACAACAAGGGGAAAGGAACACAAGCCAGAATAGGGAAAGAACAGGCTAAAGAATATTTAGATAAATTAGATGCGTTCAGGTCAGCAGGGCCTGATGGAATTCATCCTAGGGTACTTAAGGAACTAGCTAAAGCAGGAGTTCTCAAACTTCATTGCACTGTGACCCCCTTCTGACAATAAAAATTACTACATGACCCCAGGAGGGGGGATGGAAGCCTGAGCCCGCCCAAACCCAAGCCCCGCTGTCGGGGGAAGGGGCAAAGCTGAAGCCCAAGGCCTGTAACCTGAGTCCCAACACTCAGGGCTGAAACTCTCAGGTCTTGGCCTTGGATGGTGAGGCTTGGGCTCAGGCTTCGGCCCTGGGCTCTAGCAAGTCTAAGCCAGCCCTGGCTAACCCATTAAAATGGGGTCATGACTCACCTTGGGGTTCTGACCCACAGGTTGAGAACTGCTGAGCTAAAGCAAGCTCGGAACCATTAGCAATTTTGTTTTTAGGAACTCCTGGAGATCATGTGAGGTCCCAGAAAACTAGAGAAGGGCAAACATAGTACCTATGTTATAAAAGGAGAACAAAGAAGACCCAGGAAATTATAGGCCAGTCAGCCTAACTTCAGTACCTGAAGATACTGAAATAAATGACTAAACAACTTGTAAGCACCTGGAGGATACTAGGATTGTAAGGAATAGCTAGCATGGATTTGTCAAGAACAGCTCATGCCAAACCAGCCTAATTTCCTTTTTTGACAGGTTTCTTGCCTAGTGGATGGAGGGGGGGAAAGCAGTAGATGTGATATTTCTTGATTTTAGTAAGGCTTTTGACACAGGGAAACTAGGAAAATGTGATCTAGATGAAATTGCTATAAGGTGAGTGCACAACTGGTTGAAAGACCATACTCAGAGTTGTTATGAATGGTTTGCTGTCAGCGTGGGAGGGCATATCTAGTGGAGTCCGGCAGGGGTCTGTCCTGGGTCCAGTTATTCAATATTTTCATTAATGACTTGGATACGGGAGTTGGAGGTATGCTTATAAAATTTGCAGATGACCCCAAGTTGGGAGGGGTCACAAACACTTTGAAGGACAGTATTAGAAATCAAAATGCCCTTGACAAATTGGAGAATTGGTCTGTATTAAACAAGATGAAATTCAGTAAAGACAAGTGCAAAGTCCTTCACATAGGAAGGAGAAATCAAATGCACAACTACAAAATCAGGAATAACTGGATAGGTGGCAGTGCTTCTGAAAAGGATCTGGGGGGTCATAGTGGATCATAAATTGCATTTGAGTCAACAATGTGATGCAGCTGCAAAAAAGGCTAATATTATTCTGGGGTGTATTAACAGGACTGTCTAATGTATGACGTGGGAGGTTATTGTCCCACTGTACTTGGCACTGGTGAGGTCTCAGGTGGAGTTTGATGTCCAACTTTTGGTGCCACACATTAGGAAAAAGGTGGATAAATTGGAGAGTCTGGAGGAGAGCAACAAAAAAGATAAAAGATTTAGAAAACCTGGCTTCCCAGGAAAGTTTATAAAGCACTGGACATGTTTAGTCTTGAGACGAGACTGGGGGGGTAGGGGACATAATAAATCTTGAAATATTTCAAGCACTGTTGTATAGAGGACAGAGATCAGTTGTTCTCTATGTCCACTGAAGGAGGGACAAGAAGTAATGGGCTTAAACTGCAGGAAGGGAGATTTAGGTTAGATATTAGGAAAAGCTTTCTAAGAACAGTTAAGCTTTAGAGTATGTTTCCAAGGCAGGTTGTGGAATCCCCATCATTGGAAGTTTTAAAAAACAAGTTGGACAAACACCTATCAGGGATTACTTGGTCCTGCCACAGCACAGGGGGCTGGAATTGATGACTTCTGAAGGTCCCTTCAAACCCTACATTTCTCTGATCCCTTGTTTCTGTGAGCTTGTGGAAGGCACATGTGCTGCCCTGAAGGGTATCGCTATGGGAAAAAATTCTCTGGCTCTGGTGCACTGATGCATGGATGCCTAAAATGGAATGGACGTGTGCACTATATCTCAAAAAACAATAATTATGGAAGTGATAGGTAACTGTTTTTTGAGTGCTGGTCCCTGTGTGGATTCCAAATGTGGGTGCACATGCGTGCCATGCGCCAGAGCTGGAACGGTTCATAGTAATGTCCGTTGAGCCGCGCATGCATCATGCATCGGGCACGTGGTGCGTCCAAGGCTCAAGAGGCTGCACAGGTCGACGCCGCTCCAGTTTCCTCTTACCACCACATGGCCAGAGTCTGAACCCCTGTTCCTCCGTGCTCTTAGCCACCTAAGAGTACTGCGTTCTAACCTTTCATTGTATATAGTTTTCTTATCTAGTTAGTTGTCCATTATTCATTGTAGCTAGTTAGGTTCTCTCTTTGGACTTCCTCTCTTGGGGATTCCTCCCTTCTGGCCCGGGGACTATGTCCCATCAAACCTGCTTCAAAAATTGTGCCTCGTGCCCTTGCTCTTTCACTGTGAGTGATGAACACACCCATTGCCTATACTGCCTGGGTGAAGCCTACGTAGTTTCCCGCTGCTCCATCTGCCGCTCGTTCCCGTCTCAGACCCGAGCTGCTCATGAACTTTGTCTCCATAGTTTTTTAATGGAGGAGGCAATGTGTCCGTGTGCGCAACCAGACCTGGCTCCGATGCAACCACTGGAGCGTTGCCCATCATCGGCAGTGAGTGCCTCATCAGGTCCCTCGTGTGGCACTGGTAGCACCGTAGCATCTGCCTAAGTCCCACTGCATGCACAAGAAGCACAAGTACAGGCACAAAGGCGGCTCCCTGACGAGAACTGCTTCAAAACGCAGTGTTACCTCCCCGATCTATGATGGGTCGGATGAGAAATCATGCATCACAGCAGAAGGTCCAGCTTCTACTTCGGCCCTGAAGAGTGTGTGCATGGAGCACCACTCCAAAAGCCATCACTCACCGTCGGCCCCGCCCTCCACCCCCGACACTGGGACCTTCATTCTCAGCACCGTCAGCTCCACCAGGACCCGGGCTTGGAACACCTGGTTCAGCATACTTGGGGCCGTTTATTGCCTTTGACACAGTCGATAGCACTTATGTTGCCCTTTACGAGCACTTCACCGCACTCTGGACCTCTGCTCGGTTCCAGGCTCCCTTCTCCTGCCAACGAAGTCCTTGTCCTCCATCATTCTCTGCCAGCTCTGGTGACAGACGAGCCCCACTTGATTGTCGACCGTCCTCCTGCTCCACGCCTGGCACCATCGGTCTCGACAGTGAGGATGGCTCCTCTTTTCCCAGACCCTTTGGAGTCTGACTTGTCTTCTGACCCAGACACGGACCTTTCCCCGGCCCACTCCTACAGTCTGGACCCTTGGACTGTGGTCCTACGGCTGACCCATGGTTCCGGTACCCACGGACACTGCCGCTGCATGGCGACCCCTACTTCTGGCCTTACTGTTCCTCGTGGGACCCCACCATCATCGCAGTATGCATCACCTGCGCTGTTCATCTTCTGTTCATACCGCCATCCTCCATGAAGAACCCCTGGATTCTCCCTCTCTGTCGGCACCATTGGCCCCGACTGCACCATCGGAACCACCCATCCCTACAGATGCTTGGTCATCAACGAATGATGCCCTTATTCCACCTTCTTTCTCACCACCAGATGACTGTGCACAGTACCTGTCCCTGCTCCATCGCATGGCTACCTCTCTCAGTCTCCTGGTGGAAGGTGTTCAGGACTTCGAGGACCAATTCCTGGACACCCTTCAACCACCCAGACCCTCTCGTATGGCCTTACCCATCCATACTACCATATTACAACAGTCCCAGGCGGTGTGGCACACGCCAGCATCCTGTGCCCCTACACCAAAAAGGGCAGAATGCTGTTATTTCATTCCCTCGAAGGGCACCAACTTTCTTTTTACCCACCTACCACCTAACTCCCTGGTGGTCAACGCCACAACCGAATGTACCCATCAGCAACATTTCAAATGCACCCCCCTGACTGTGCTGCCAAAAAACTAGACTTTAGGGTTGCAAGGTTTATTCATCAGCAGGGTTACAGTTCCGCATCACCAGCTACCAGGCTATTCTTGCCAAATACGACTTTCTGTCATACTCCAAACTGGCCGACTTCCAAGACACACTTCCACTAGACCGCCAGCAGGAATTCCAATGCCTGATAGATGAGGGCAAACTGGTAGCCAAGGTCATGCTTCAGGGCAGGGTTGACGCCGCAGACACTGCATCTTGCTCCTTGGTATCTGGCGTAGTCCTCCAGTCTAGTGGCTTTCCTAAAGACGTCCAGATGATCCTCAAGGACCTTCCTTTCGATAATAAATTATACAGTGACAAAACGGATGAGTCCCTTCACTCCGGTAAGGACTCCTGAGCTACAGTCCACTCCCTGGGCATCGATAATCCAGCCTCCACCCGTCAACAACAACGTCCACCCCTCCGCCCTTGCCCACGGACCACTTACCAAACAGACCCCCAGTGAACACTTGACTCACCTCGCCTCCGCCCTCACTCTCAGCAACCTTGACAGTTCTCTTCTGCCACCTCTACCTTTCACTGACCATTGAAACAACCCTTTTGATTCTTCCCTCAAGACCTGCATACCCTGCTTGGCCCCTCCAGTCTCGCCACAAGTCGTCTTTGGGGGTTGTCTTGCCCTCTTTGCCCGCAAATGGGGCAGAATCACCTCTGACCGTTTGGTGCTGAACATCATCCATCAGTGCTACCTCATCAAATTCCTTTCCTTCCCTTCTGGCCACCCTCCAGACCTTTCACAAGACCATTTTCTCCACAATGCCCCTCTACAAGGGTGCCATAGAACCTGTTCCACGATGCTACCATGGCCGCGGCTTCTATTCCCACTGTTTCCTCATTCCAAAGAAAGGGGATGATCTTTACCCCATCCTGGATCTCCAATCCCTGACCAAGTTTATTCACAACTTTCATTTGGTTGGTCACCTTTCTCCTCATCATCCCCTCCCTTTCCCGTGGAGCATGGTTTGTAGCTCTCGATATGAAAGATGCATACTTTCACAGACGGCCATCCCACTCACTGCAAATTCGTTCACTTTATATCGGATGGTGCCCATTATCAGTTGTGCATTCTTCCCTTCGGAATTGCTACCTCCCCCCCGCGTCTTCACATGAAGGTCTTCATGATTATGGTGGCCCACATGCGCCAACAAGGCCATACCCTTTTTCCTTACCTGGACAACTGGCTTCTCGTGGCACCCTCTTGCTCCTGCCTCCTTACCACCATATGGATTCTATGCATCCTCCTCCGCAATTTTTAGATATTGCATCAAGAAGGAAAAGTCGATCCTCGTCCCTACCCGAACATTTACTTTTATAGGGGCACAGCTGGACCCTGTTGTGACCCGTGCCTTTCTCCCCAAGGACTGCTTCGCCGCCCTCGTTTCCCTTATTGTGATGCTCTGAAGCTGTCCACATATACACCTCCATCAGTGACTCTCCCTTCTGGGCCACATGGTGGCTTGCAGTACTGTTACACCATGTGCCTGCCTCCATATGCATTGCCTTCAACACTGGCTCCACACTGTCTACGATCCACAGTCAGACTGACTAAACAAATTGCTCGTCCTTCCGCCTTCTGTGTTAGCTTCCCTTCCCTGGTGGCTCAGCCCATCCACAGTCCTAGCAGGTGTCCGTTTACACCCCCCACACCTCCCACCACCCTTACCACAGATGCTACATTGGTGGGCTGGGCCGCCCATCTTGGTCACTGCACAGCACTGGGCCTTTGATCACCACGAGAAGCACAGATGCACATCAACGTCCTAGAGCTCCGAGCAGTCCGCCTTGCCTGTCAAACCTTTCTACCCTCCTTCTGCTCCCGCCACGTTCAAATACTGTCAGACAACATGACAGCAGTCATATACATCAACAGGCAGGGTGCTGCCAAGTCCACTGCTCTTTGTATGGAAGTTAACGGTCTTTGGAATTGGTATCTCCGACAGGAGATCACCCTGACATGCAGTGCATCTTCCGGGCACCAGCAATTCTGAGCCGATCCTTTCATGCAAACCACGAGTGGGAGCTCCACAACTCCAGTCTCTATTCCCTCTTTTGTCAGTGGGGCACTCTGTGCTAGGATCTCCTCGCAACACAAATAAACCGCAAGATTCTGCTGTTCTACTCCCAAGAGAGCGTGGGCCTGGGCTCTCAGGGTGATGCCCTTCTCATTCCCTGGACTTCAGATCTTCTCTATGCCGTTCCGCTGGTTCCTATTCTCTCCCAGGACTTAAGCAAGATACACTGGGACTGGGCAATGGTAATCGTTGTAGCTCCCTCCTGACCTTGCCAATAGTGCTACACAACCTTCTCCGCCTCTCTGCTCACCCCGCAATCCCAAATCTCTTGACACAAGTCCGCAAACAACTGCAAACCCCAGTCCATGCCCTCCTCACCTTACGGCCTGGTATTTGGTTGGGGATCGTATGTAGACCAGGCCTACTCTATGCCCGTCTGCAACATTCTCACTAACAGCAGGCGCCAAACCACTCGTACCTGTTACATTGCTAAGTGGTGTTGCTTCACTGCCTGGGCATGCCAGCGCCACATCTCAACAGACTTCGTCTCCATTTCTACTCTCCTGGACTACCTCCTCCATCTCCGCCAATTGTGCCTAGTGCACTCCTCTGTCCATGTTCATCTAGATGCACTCAGTGCCTTCCTCCCAACAGTGGATGGCTTCTCCATCTTTACTCATCCAACGACCCCCCGCTTCCTTTGGGGCCTCCTCAATGTTTTTCTCCTGTACAAAAGCTCGCCCCGCCTTGGGATCTCAATTGGGTCCTCTTGACCCTCACGAAACCCCATTTCAAAGTCCTCACCATCTGCTCTCTCACCCAGCACTCCATGAAGGTCATCTTCTTGGTGGCAATCACCTCTCCATGCTATATCAGTGAACTGGCAGCCATGATGATGGACTCCCTATTCACCATCTTCCATAAGGACAAAGTCTCCTTATGTCTACACCCCAAGTTTCTGCCCAAGGTGGCTTCCTCTTTCCAGCTCAACCGAAGTATACGCCTCCCAGTCACCTTGTCCATGGACCACACCTTCCACTCCCTCGATGTCCGTCGGGTGCTAACCTTTTATCTCCATCGCACCCATGCCTTCCGCCCATCCCCCTCTGATCTCTGTTGCCATCGCAGAGCGTCACCAAGGCTCTGCCCTCTCCTTGCAACGTCTCTCCAAGTGGATCTGCCACTGCATCGAGACCAGTAATAAGCTATCGGGCACTCTGCTCCAGCTAGGAATCATGTCCCACTCCACATGGGCAGACGCTGCCATGTCAGCCTTCCTCGCGGTTGTTCTATGGCAAGACATATGTCAAGCTGCCACTTGGTGCTCAGTCCACACTTTTTCTACTCATTATGCCATTGCTCCCTCCACAATGATGGATGCTGCAGTCGGTCACACTGTCGTACAGACTTGGTCTTCTCGATAGCCCTCGCACCCCCCTCTTTCCTGACCACTGCTCACTACTCTCCTGCGTTTGGAATCTTGACCAGCACTTGAAGTAAAGGCTACTTTGCTGTAACTGGAGGTTCTTCAAGAAGTGTGGTCCCTATCTGGATTCCAATCCCGCCCTCCTTCCCCTCTCTCCGGGCTCCTCTGTTGCTGGGTAAGAGAGAACTGGAGCAGGGTCGACCCGCACAGCCTATTAAAGCATCGGCCACACCACTGTGCCCGAAGCATGACACATGACAATTCTGGCTCTGGTGCATGGCGCGCATGCACACCTGTGTTTGGAATCCAGATAGGGACCACGTATCTTGAAGAACCTCCAGTTAAAGTAAGTAACTTTCTCTTTCTTGTACATCTTCCTTAAATTTATATATGTGTACTAATTTAGTTACATTCTTATATACTTAAGAAAATTTGTAAATTTGGTTAACTTTCATGAGAGTTATACATGCACACTGAGAAGACCTAGACCCACTTAAGCAAACCATAAGAAGATGAGAAGCACACAGCCTGTTTTTCCTGTGGCAAGACAAGTTTGCTGACTGCAGAGTTAGCTTAATAAACCTTTGGTGCATTTAACTATGGCTAACATAGAAGAGATTTAGACGTTCGCAGAGCCAACAACTCTTTTTAGACTTCAGTCCTCTTCATAGTTTTATGAGAGAACCTTCATGCCTGTAACTCAGAAGAAACATTAAGCACTTTTTGGAGCATATCTCATTACAATTGGGTCAAAACCCTGATCTGAGTTTCTGAAACTGGATTTTTCATAAGGGTGACTAAGGCTGGTTGCTTGTCCTGGGAGAAATTATGAAGTTCAGGCTCAAATTATTTTGTGCAAAATAACTTTTTTATTTTGTAATAAAAATTATTTGAAATGGCTTTATAATAGCCATGAGAAGGGCGTCATGGCTCCTGCTGTCTAGGTTGTCCAGCGAGGCGCAGAACTCCTTACACGACCTTCTGTTGGATGGCAAGGCCCTGTTTGTGGAACAGACGAACATGAAATTTCCCAGCCTGAAAGATTCCCGCGTAACACTAAAGACCCTTGGCCTCTGTGTTCCAGCCCCGGCCAGGACCAAGTTTAAACCACAGCAGGTTCCCACCCAGGCCACCCACTCTAAATATGAGCCCCCTTATGAAAAGTCAAGGGACTGTAAAAAACACCCGTAGAGGCAATCCTGGTCTGCTCCCCAACCTGGGCCCTCCAAGGGTAAACAGGCAGGAAAGCGTCAGTTTTGACAGGACACCCGGGGCACAGCAGGGATCCACCCACAATAAAGCTTCCCTTCTCCAACCGATTGTGGGCTTTTCTCCTGGAGTGATCATGGCTGACCTCGGACCGATGGGTCCTCAACATCGTCTCCGGGGGCTACATCCTCCAGTTTACCTCTACCCCGCCCACCCATCCTCCATCCCTGTCCCTCCTCAGGGACCCCTCTCATGAGACCCTGCTTGAGTAGGAGGTGAGGCAGCTCCTTGGCCTAGGAGCGGTGGAGGTGGTACCAGCAGAGTTCAGATGCAAGGGGTTCTACACCCGCTACTTCCTCATCCCAAAGGCCAAAGGGGGCTCAGGCCCATCCTGGACCTGCGAGGCCTGAATCAGTACATGGTAAAGCTCAAGTTTCACATGGTCTCCCTGGCCTCCATCATCCCCTCCCTGGATCCCAGGAACTGGTACGCCGCCCTCGATTTGCAGGACACGTACTTCCACATTTATATATTCGAGGGACACAGACGTTTCCTCCATTTCACGGTTGGGCGGGAACACTACCAATTTACGGTCCTTCTGCTTGGCCTATCCACTGCTCCCATGTGTATGTCTGTGGTAGCAGCTTACCTCAGACGTCGGGGGGTCCAGACCTTCCCCTATCTCGATGACTGGTTAGTCAAGGGCAGCTCCAGGTCACATGTACGAGATAACGTGGCACTCCTCCTGTCCATGTGCACCAGTCTGGGCCTGTTGGTAAACGACACCCAAGTCCACGTTAGTCTGGGTGCAGTGCATATAGTTTATTGGGGCAGTTCTGGATGTGATGTTGGCCAGGGCCTCCCTCCCACAGGACAGATTCGAGACCCTAAGGGAGCTCATTAGCACAGTCACAGGGTTCCCTGTGACCACAGCCAGAGCGTGCCTCCAGCTCCTGGGTCATATGTTGGCATGCACATATGGGGTTCGCCACACCAGACTCAGGATGCGGCCCCTCCAGCTCTGGTTGGCCTTGGTGTTCTCCCAGTCCAGAGACAGGATGGACAAAGAATGCTAATGGGAAGGGGGTAGGTTTAGCGGATAAAATAAAAAAAGAACAAGTTAAAAATCACTTAGAAAAGTTAGATGCCTGCAAGTCACCCGGGCCTGATGAAATGCATCCTAGAATACTCAAGGAGCTAATAGAGGAGGTATCTGAGTCTCTAGCTATTATCTTTGGAAAGTCATGGGAGACGGGAGAAATTCCAGAAGACTGGAAAAGGGCAAATATAGTGCCCATCTATAAAAAGGGAAATAAAAACACCCCAGGAAACTACAGACCAGTTAGTTTAACTTCTGTGCCAGGGAAGATAATGGAGCAAGTAATTAAGGAAATCATCTGCAAACACTTGGAAGGTGGTAAGGTAATAGGGAACAGCCAGCATGGATTTGTGAAGAACAAATCATGTCAAACCAATCTGATAGCTTTCTTTGATAGGATAACGAGCCTTGTGGATAAGGGTGAAGCTGTGGATGTGGTATACCTAGACTTTAGTAAGGCATTTGATACAGTCTCGCATGATATTCTTATCGATAAACTAGGCAAATACAATTTAGATGGGGCTACTATAAGGTGGGTGCATAACTGGCTGGATAACCATACTCAGAGAGTTATTATTAATGGTTCTCAATCCTGCTGGAAAGGCGTAACGAGTGGGGTACCGCAGGGGTCTGTTTTGGGACCGGCTCTGTTCAATATCTTCATCAACGACTTAGATATTGGCATAGAAAGTACGCTTATTAAGTTTGCGGATGATACCAAACTGGGAGGGATTGCAACTGCTTTGGAGTTCAGGGTCATAATTCAAAATGATCTGGACAAATTGGAGAAATGGTCTGAGTTAAACAGGGTGAAGTTTAACAAAGACAAATGCAAAGTGCTCCACTTAGGAAGGAACAATCAGTTTCACACATACAGAATAGGAAGAGACTGTCTAGGAAGGAGTACGGCAGAAAGGGATCTAGGGGTTATAGTGGACCACAAGCTAAATATGAGTCAACAGTGTGATGCCGTTGCAAAAAAAGCAAACATGATCCTGGGATGTATTAACAGGTGTGTTGTGAGCAAGACACGAGAAGTCATTCTTCCGCTCTACTCTGCTCTGGTTAGGCCTCAGCTGGAGTATTGTGTCCAGTTCTGGGCGCCGCATTTTAAAAAAGATGTGGAGAAATTGGAAAGAGTCCAGAGAAGAGCAACAAGAATGATTAAAGGTCTTGAGAACATGACCTATGAAGGAAGGCTGAAAGAATTGGGTTTGTTTAGTTTGGAAAAAAGAAGACTGAGAGGGGACATGATAGCAGTTTTCAGGTATCTAAAAGGGTGTCATAAGGAGGAGGGAGAAAACTTGTTCACCTTAGCCTCTAAGGATAGAACCAGAAGCAATGGATTTAAACTGCAGCAAGGGAGGTCTAGGTTGGACATTAGGAAAAAGTTCCTAACTGTCAGGGTGGTTAAACACTGGAATAAATTGCCTAGGGAGGTTGTGGAATCTCCATCTCTGGAGATATTTAAGAGTAGGTTAGATAAATGTCTATCAGGGATGGTCTAGACAGTATTTGGTCCTGCCATGCGGGCAGGGGACTGGACTCGATGACCTCTCGAGGTCCCTTCCAGTCCTTGAATCTATGAATCTATAAAGTCCTCACTGTGCCCAAACTGGTGATTGCCTCTCTGCGATGGTGGTCCTCCCCGGGGAACATGCTTCATGGGATCCCATTCAGTGGTTGGCCCCCATCCATGGAGCTGGTGTTCGGTGCGTTGGACCTGGGGTGGGGAGCCCATGTGGGGAACGTTCAGACCCAAGGTCTGTGGTCCGCGCAGGACCTTGCCCTGCATGTAAACGTCAAGGAGCTCATGCCGGTCCGTTTGGCATGCGTGGCCTTCTGCTCACACCTGGAGGGCAGAGTGATCAGGGTTCTCACAGACAACACGGCCTCGATGTTCTACATCAACAGGCAGGGCGGGGCCCACTCCTCTGCCAGGAAGCCCTCAGGCTGTGGGACTTCTGTATAGCCCATGATATTTGCCTGCAAGCCCACCAATTATCGGGCGCCCGGAACTCTTGGGCGGATTGCCTGAGCCAAGACTTCTCCTCTCAGCACGAGTGGTCACTATACCCCGAGATGGTGCACAGGATTTTCCAAATGTGGGGCACTCCCCAGGTGGACCTGTTTACTACACAGCAGAACCACCGGTGTCCCCACTTCTGCTCTGGGAGGGGAGCGGGGGTTGGGAGTGGGTGCCATCTCCAATGCCTTCCTCCTGTCCTGGTCAGGCCAGCTTCTTTATGCCTTTCCCCCAATCCTGCTGATTGGCAAGGTCTTGGAAAAGATAAAAACAGACAGGGCCCGGGTCCTCCTGATTGCCCTGGCATGGCCCAGGCAACATTGGCACGGGACTCTCACAAGCCTGGCAGTCGCCCCACTGTGGCCGTTGCCATCCCACCTGGACCTGCTATTCCAGGACCTGCCTTCCCAGGACCAGGGCTGCCTCCTCCACCCCAACCTAGCGGCATTCCACCTCACGGCATGGCTGCTCAATGTTTAGGCAGGGAGGAGAGGACTTGCTCGGAAGGGGTTTGACGCATCATCCTGGAAAGCAGACGGCCCACCACAAGTCGGGCCTACCCGGCAAAGTGGTCTTGATTTTCCCAGTGGGCAGCCCTTTCGGCCTTCCACCCGCTGGTGCAGGGCCATACGGTGTTCTCCTATGCCATGACTGGCAGATTCCTTAAGGGTTTGGATCGTCTCTTCCTGTATGATAGGCCCCCAGTCCTGCAGTGGGACCTGAACTTGGTGCTGACCAGGTTGACAGGTCCCCCATTTGAACTGCTAGTTACATGCTCCTGGTCGCACCTTTCATAGAAGGTAGCCTTCCTGATGGTGATCACATCCGCTAGATGGGTCTCGGAGCTCCAGGTTCTGATCTCTGAACCCTCGTACACGGTGTTCCATAAGGATAAGGTGCAGCTCCGACCATATCCTTCGTTCCTCCCCCAGGTGGTCTCCGCCTACTGTATGGGTCAGGACATTTTCCTGCTGGTGCTCTGTCCCAAGTCCCATCCAATGAGGAGTGCCACCTCCACATGCTGGATGTGAGACGGGCTCTGGCTTTTTACCTAGAACATACAAAGTTGTTCAGGAAGTCCTCGCAGTTGTTCATCACCTCTCATGTGTTCAGCCGATTTCCACTCAGCCGTTCTCCAACTGGATCACCTCGTGTATTCGTATCTGTTATGACGTGGCGGGAGTCCCCCTGCCGCCGATTGTGATGGCGCACTCGACTAGGGTGCAAGCCTCATCAGCTGCATTTTTGCCCATGTTCTCATCCAGAACATTTGTAGGGCTGCCACATGGTCTTTCGTTCACATGTTCACCTCGTATTATGTGATCGTCTCCCAAACCAGGGAGGACGCTGGGTTTGACAGGGCTGTACTCCATCCTGGGTGTCTGTGAAATTTTACCCACCTTCAACAGATATAGCTTGGAATTACCTATTGTGGAATGCATATGAGCAATCACTCAAAGAAGAAAAGACAGTTACCTTTTCCGTAACTGGTGTTCTTGGAGATGTGTTGCTCATGTCCATTCCACATCCCGCCCTCCTTCCCCTCTGTCGGAGTTGTCTGTCAAGAAGGAACTGAGGGTGGGTGGAGTGCGCAGTGCCCCTTATACTGCGCCATAGTGGCGCTACTCCAGGGGTCGTTGGGGCGCTCCCCTATGGGTACTGCTAGGGGAAAAACTTCCGGCACCGGTGCACGTGGCGAGCACGCACACCTATTTTGGAATGGACATGAGCAACACATCTTGAAGAACACTAGTTACAGAAAAGGTAACTGTCTTATTTCCAATATGCTAATCCAGACCCAGATTGATAAAACTTCATAGCAGAATCTTGTTCATAGTGGGCTAACTGATTTACTAATACCATGATTTATGGTGCATAGTGTTTGTCATGACAGACATGGCTATGACAAACACACAGCTATAGATCTGACTATCTAGGGCCCTTCACAAACCAGTTAAGGCTTGGTGATTTCATTTTTAGAGCTAAATTTTCTAAGCAGATCCACTGCAGAGATATCAAATAAGATGCTTAAATGGAGAATTATTTTAGCTTCAATATGTAAATGGAGATCCTTTGGGCCATTCCTTGCTCCAGCTAGGGATCTGCAGTGGCGCAATACATCCTAGGCATTTAAGTCTAGCACATTATTGATTTATATTCTATTGTCTGAAGCTCAGCATAAATAAAAACTAATTCAGGTGAAATAGGTGACCAAGCCGTAGGCTGCAATCTTTTCCCTGTTATGTTCTGTTACTATTTTTATTAGGAACTGTTTTTTTTAGTATAAGACACATTATATAAACCTCTTACAATTGTTTAAACTTTAAACAGTTGTTTCAGAATTGTTTAAAAATGAAATATAAACATAATTCAGCACACCAAACAGTGGTGTGCAACCTTAGGCCATTGGGGCACTTCTTGGGTTGCTGAAGATTTCAGCAGTTAGCCCTGTTTTTTGCCTGCGCCTCAGGTGTGCACCCATAGCCTACATATACATATCTTATTGTTACTATATTGGCAGTTTGGGGCAGATCTAATTCTGTTTACATACATTTCATGTGCTTTAAACTGGACCTATTTTGCTAAAATTTCAAAAGAAAATGTATTACCTCTCAGCATGAAACTCCGATATATTTATTAACATGTATTTGGCATAATCTTTTGAAATATCAGAGTTCTGGAACGAACAAAGTGAATATTATTTTATTTTAAACTTGAGAACAATCTTGTGCATAAAGTATTATTTATATATAAATATTTATAATATTCACACTCCAAATCTTGTTCATGAGAGGGTTACATACAAAGGTGGACTTCACCTAAATATGCCCAATACTTTCAATTTAAAGTGAATTTGTCAGTGAAGAGCATGCACCCCTGACAATAACTTTAAGTACTGTCAGCAATTTTAATTTACAAAAATCATATTCCAGTTATTTCTTTTTTCCTCCATTTAGATCTGTAGTAGTTTCACTTCGTCTTCTTCCAAAGTTATTTGGTACATTTCAGCAATTTGGGAGCAGTTATGATACACATTGGATAACAATGTAAGTAAAAATACCTTCTCTCACCTACCCCCCCAAAAGAAAGGAAAGTGATGATTGCCAAAGGGCTGTTGATAGGATAAAGAGCCTTTCACATCTAGATCACATATTCAAATCTGGTCCAGGTCTCAGGTTGATTATTACTCAAAGTCATTACCATCTGATGGCCTATATGAAATGAGTTTGATGTCTTTAAGTTCCTGATGAGCAGATTTCTTCATTAGATAAGCTTTATCAGAACTGAGGCTAATGTTTGGGTGGATAAGCACCTTTAGATCCCCCTAAGTGGACTTGCTATAGAATGCTGGAAGTGCATTGATGGGGACAATGTGGGTAAGTTTGTATTGCCAGAGACTGTGCTGTACCTGTTCTGATTGTAAATCCAATCATTTTGAGCAATGCAGAATTCACTAAAAATGTTAATGTTTTTAAAAGTAAAGGCTGTGTAGTGCTGTTCTGCCTTAGGGGAAAATCAGGTTCAGTTTTTTGTCTCTGAGCTGGCAGAAGTTTTGAGTGCTGCAGAGGAAGCATACCTGGACTTTTTGCAAAAAGAACAGGAGTACTTGTGGCACCTTAGAGACTAACAAATTTATTTGAGCATAATCTTTTGTGGGCTACAGCCCACTTCTTTGGATGCATAGAATGGAACATATATTGAGGAGATATATATACACATACAGAGAGCATGAAAAGGTGGGAGTTGTCTTACCAACTCTGAGAGGCCAATTAAGTAAGAGAAAAA
Organism: Trachemys scripta elegans; assembly: GCF_013100865.1. NCBI lineage: Eukaryota > Metazoa > Chordata > Testudines > Emydidae > Trachemys > Trachemys scripta. Next base: position 20,382,754 of record NC_048300.1, read on the forward strand.
CTTTTGAAGTGAGAATCAAGATAGCCCAGTACAGACAGTTTGATAAGAAGTGTGAGAATACTTACATGGGGAGATATACAATGTTTGTAATGGCTCAGCCATTCCCAGTCTCTATTCAAGCCTAAGTTGATTGTATCTAGTTTGCATATCAATTCAAGCTCAGCAGTTTCTCGTTGGAGTCTGTTTTTGAAGTTTTTTGGACTTTTTGGAAAGGTAGTGCTTTATGTCACTCATCAGCAACTCCTGTAGCCATTTACACCTTTATTCAGCAAGGTACTTAAACACATACTAACTTTTAAGCATGTGAGTAGTCCCATTGAAGATCTTAAGATTGGTCTATAAATATTTGGCTAAAATATAGTTTGTCAGTGGAACTACTATTGATGTTCTTAAAGTTAGACACTTAAATACTTTGCTGAATCAGAGCCTTACAGAGCAATGTTGATAGGCTCTGAAGGAAGTTCCATCTGTTAGTCCTAGGCCAGAAAATGATGGCCACACTATGGAGCCTTAAGGGTGAGAAGATAGAGCAGAGAAACGTAGTGGAGATGTCTCAAGATTCTATAAGTGATGGGGCACACCTCCAGGCATATGGAAAGTGGATTGTTAGCTTTGTTAATTTGCACATGAATTTTCCTACAACATATGTCTCATTTAGGCAAAATATCTTTTCTCTTTAAATTGCACAGGTGGGCAGAAAAAGAACTTAACATGATGAAACTCTTCTTTGATAATTTGATACACTACATTCAAGCAGTAAGGGAAGGACGACATAAACATGCATTGTAAGTATAGTGTATGCATCTAGTTTTGTGAGTATTTTATATAATTTTATAATTTTAAACTCATTTTTCTGTTCTTCTCCTTATGGCAACTCCTTCTGAGACCATTCCCTTTTTATTATAATAATTAATTACCCTTGTTGGGGAAATGGAGGTGCAAGAAAGATGACCAGTAGTAAGACTTGCTGCAACCGTATTATGTCTTTAGCCAAATATTTATAGACTGATTTTAATAAGATCATCCTTTGTGTCCCATATTAGCATGTTAAATAGCTGCCTTTAATTTTAAAAACATGTTAATCCTTTTCACTCTTTCTAAGAGTGATCCTTGTTAATCATTATTGCTTTGAATGTTTACATTTACTGATACAAGGTAAAGAGTTCTTTACAGAAATTGACCAAAGGCATCTAAATTAGTTTATTTAAAAACCTTTAAGGTGTTTCTACAAATTTTCCTTCTGCTATAAAATCTCATTAAGATAGTACAGTTAGCTTCAAGTCCTAAAACTTTAGTGCCCATTTTCTAACCTGGGTGCCTAACATTAGGTACCTCAGTCTATTTTTAAACCTAGTTAAAAGTGGCCTAATTTATAGCACTTGCAACTCACAGGATCTGCATCTATGAAAATCAGGTCACTTTTATTTATGTATCTATATATTGATATAGGTGCCTAACGTTAGGCATCCACATTTGAAAAATTTAGCTTTCAATTAGGGTCTAATTTTCAGCTTCACGAAAACCTTCATCTGCATATACAAATCCCATAATTAGAGATCTATGTGATGAGTTACAATTTTAAAGACTGGTTTGAAACTAACTGAAAATTTAGCCTTTTATGTGAAATAGTTCATTGTTGAAAACTAGGTCATATATTGTTCTCCTCCTCTCTTTTACTTTAAATAAATATGCATCTCATAATAGGTGGGGAATATAGTTAAAATTTGTAGGCAGCACTTGCAAAGATTGCTGCAAGAAGAGTAATTCATTTTTATGTAATGATTAGAAGTTCAGACATTTCTGAGCATTTTGCACGTGTATTAGAAATTTAGTGAAGGCCCCATTCTGCATGGTGCTGAGCAGATACAGTTCTTATTAAAGGTGCATAAAGTACACACAAAACTCGCCTATTGCTCCCCCACCCTCTGTTCTCTTTTTCCAGTTACTTTGTATTGTGCTACAATCTGTATGGGTGGGGTTTACATTACTTCTTGAACTTAGTTTGAAGTTTTGAAAGTAGTTTTAAAAAATTAATGAGAAATTATGTTCTTATGTTTGCTCAAGTTTGTGTTTGTGTGTGCGCGCGTGCAGGGATAAAGAAGGATTGATATAAGTAATTAAACATTTGTAAATGAATTAAAAATATGTTTTATTTTAAAAATATTCAAATATAGGTACAGCCACAGTGCAGAAGTTCAAGTGCGTCTTCAGTTTTTGACATGTGTTTTTTCAACTCTTGGATCACCAGATCATTTCAGTAAGTTTTTTTATATTGCCTGATAATTAATATCCATCCCTTGAATTTTACCATTAAACATATCTACTTTTTAACAATCTGATTATTTTTTTAATTAATATGACCATTTTTTTTAAACAACATCATCAAAGGTTAATCTACAATGCTGTACTTTGAGAGGAGGATAGTCTTGTAGCTAAAGCACAGAACTAGGGATCAGAACTTTTGGATTCTATTCCCAACTTTGCTTGGTCATGTCATTTAACTTCACTGAGACTCAATTTTCTAACAAATAGGGATGATGATAATTAAAATTAGGATAATAATATTTCCCTACATCATGTGGTTTGAGGTCTTTGGATGGAAAGTGCAATATCCGTGCAAAAATGTTATTTATTTTTATGTGTTAATAAAGTAGTTTACAAGTGGTTTTCTGGAATAATGTCTTGTGTGCTAAATAGTGGTAATATTTGGGGACAATTAAATAATATTTTAGAATGAAAATGATCAGTATACAAATTTAATTCCTATAATGACATTAGTTTATTGAGTTAGAACAGCAATCAGTGAACTCTGATTCTAATGAAGTTATGTCACTTAAACTAAAATATATGTGACTGGATTAAGTATGAAGGACAAACATGCTGCTCATGTATCCATTCAGAGGAAAAGCAGGCCTGGGGGGGCGGAATTTATTTAGCAGTAAAGCTGGATTTTCAATGGAAGATTGAGATCAAGGAGCACTTCACAGAATAGTTGCACACTATTACAGTATAGCAAGACCAAGAACTTAACGTGGCAGCTGGAAACAGATGCAGACAAAGAGAATCTGGAATGTGAGATTGAACTATTGGCACTACTTCCCTGAAGAAAATTAATACAATCACAAGAATTAAATAAACTTCCACTTCCGTGTCATAACATAAGAAAAGGCTGGAGAATAATCATTCTGTCTAATTAATTGCACTGCATAATTTTGTTGGAACTTGCTGATGAGCACATTAGAAGCACCTGGTCAGACATATGAACAAGGTGTTTCAATAGCAAGAAAGAGAGGAAGGGGGATGTACTAATTATTGGCATTCTCTTTCTAACAGCACCAAAGAAAATGCAACTCCATACACAACAACAAATGAAAATGAACAGTAAGAACATGCTACTGCTTCCAAATAGTGAATAAGCCTAGAAATTCCTATAGTAATTTATTTTCTAGTATGAACAGTCAAGATTAAGCATTAAAAATACTCCAGATGATATCCCACTTGGCTGTCCAGTACTCCGTTTATCGTATTTGGATGAGGCAGCCTCTGATGGATGATAAGATCTGCTGCATAGCATAGCTAATCCGGCTTCTGTAGTTATAGTAATAAACTCTCCTAAAGTTAACTTCATTTCAATTTAAACTAATTTGATTTTTTTAAATGTAAAATCTATTGCTACCAACATAGAGGGTCTGTATCTTCCCCAGGCCTAATACCAGATTACAGGGGTGAAGAAAATATGAGGACTCTAGATGGTTCTGCAGTTGCTTTGCCCCAGTCTTCAAAATAACCTTTCCCCAAAAGATTAGAGTTAGAGATAAGATAGTAGTTAGTGAGAGTGTCAGTAATAAGTGATACTTAGTTAACCACTCATTTTGGTCAAACCATGCTTTTAGTAACCATGTGGTTCCAGCTAACAGTGTATAGGCTGCAGCTTTCCAAGTACCTTCTGAATCTGCATGATCAAAACTAGCCAAAATTCAAGAAGATATTACTATTATTGCCACCTGCTGGTATGGCTGTGCTGTCACAGGACCAGATAATCCTGCCTCAGTCTGTTCGATTTGTCCAGGCAGTACAATAGATAGAAAATTCCTAAAATTGAGAAAATATTAATTCTGAGTGAGCGCTTGTGGATAAATAGACTGTTCACTTTTAGAATTGTTGTGCTGATCAAGACTTCATGGATACCATGATGTAAGAAAAGAAAGGTTACTTAGCTGTCAATATGGCACAGGACCTCACAATTTCTCTGTGCCTCAGTTGGTCATACTCCAAGTTCAGATTCCACCAGTGGCACTCTAGACTTTTTCCCCTCACAGTTCATCTGTTATAGGTTGTCTGTGAATAAAGGTGACCTCAGGATGGCACAAAGAGAGGGGTATTTAGGAGCCATAATATCAATAGTCAAGGGCAAATAATCAGTATAACGTCCTACAGTGCCATTGATAAAATAGTCCACAGTGTTCTCCCTTGAAGACATCTGCAGCCTAACCAGGAACACCAGTTTCTGAGTGCAAGCCAATGAAGTCAAGTACTTTGATGAGAGCTAAGTGGGGTATTGATCTCCCCTTGAAGGAAGTAACAATCAAATCATGACAAGGATATAATTCTTAACCACTATCTCCATTCCCAACTCAAAAATGAAGTCCAGAATGTGTCTAAACACATTATAAAGTGAGAAACCTCCTGCAGTTTGATAGGAATGAAATCCTGAGTGTGTGTTTGTATGGATGTTCACATCATCAAGGACAAAAAGCCATGGCAACTCCTCAGTTCCACGCTGCACAAAAATGCCAGAGAAAGAGATGCCTGTCAGTTGATTGCTACATATGGGAGATAAAGGGTTCTGCTGCTAGTAGACATATTTTTAAAACTTACCACCCTGACAAAGACTTTTATGCCTTTTCTACTTGACCTGTTTCAGATAGAATATGCAAATTTATCTGACATTATAAAGAAGCATTTAAAAACATTTTATTTCTAGGATTGAGTTTAGAACAAGTGGACATTTTATGGCATTGTTTAGTAGAAGATTCTGAGTGCTATGATGATGCGTTACACTGGTTCTTAAATCAAGTACGAAGTAAAGATCAGCACGCTATGGGAATGGAAACCTACAAGCATCTTTTCTTAGAAAAGGTATATGAAAACAGTTTTTAATTTAACTTCATTAATTTGAGTTTAAATTTTTTTGTCTGTATCAAAGTGATTTTAATATATTTAAAGTTACTTCTGTGGGGAAATCCTGCCATTTCTGCAGCAATGGAAGGCGCCAGGTGCAATGGAACTATTCCTCTGCATTGTGAGGTGGAAGGCAAGCCTATTCAGGTGTCCATCCCATCCCCCCTGCCTGCCATAGATTTCTAGTCTGCAATGTCTCTTTGTGCATCTCGATGGAGTTGGGTTTCGGGACAGACCAGAGCCAAGCTGAGGGAAGGGGAGGTTTGCCAGTATATGGATCTACTATTCTTGCCTTCTGTGGAGCAGAGGCACAGGAGCAGCAGAAGGCTTAGGACTTCAGTAGTGGCTGTAAATTGACTGTTACTGCTCCACTGACTTTAAGGGAACTCCTGTTCCCTGCCACCCTTCTTTCTGACACACCCACTCCCTTTTTTATATAAAGACAGTTACATCTTGGTGTGTAATTCCGTTGTCCGTATGTACCCCAGTTGTTTTTAAATCCTGAAGAGTCAGGTACGTTAGCAAATTATCCTGTTGCTGACAACTGTTTAAGTGCTAATGTTACAGTGCTGAAAATGTTGCCCATTCTAAACAGTTTCCAACACCAATTCGGGGGGGTCCATTGGGGAGCATTGTCATTATTGGTGGTTTTCTCTGTACAGTACAAAGAGATTCACATCTTTTGCTAAAACAAAACTTGACTGACCTTACAATTTTTAAGTCTGTTTTGGGGTGGCAGTGAAGTTCTTGTGTGTTTTGAGAGAAAAAATGCCCTGAAATCATTGCCATCTCTATCATTGTCAATTTTCTTTTCATACTAAGGCACATTTATTTTATTTAGATGCCACAGCTAAAACCTGAAACTATTAGTATGACTGGTCTAAACCTGTTTCAACATTTATGCAACTTGGCCCGATTGGCTACCAGTGCATATGATGGTGGTTCAAACTCAGAGGTAAGTATTGACGTCATGCTACAATTTCCCTTCTTCCCTAAAATTAAGTTAATTCTCTGTACATTTTTTTAGCTATATCTTAATATCCTTAAGGCTATTTAGTGAGAGGTATTGAGCATGAAGTGGCATTAAATCACAGCCGTTTATTGGGGGCAATGCAGATGTCCACTCTAGCGAGAGCTCTAGGAACTATAGGTCTCAAAGTTTTCAGGTGTATGGGGGACTGTGACTGATGCCCCACTTCTTTGTGCATGCATGCATTCTCCTTCATCTGTTGTGGAGAGGGGATTGTGACTCCTCTCTATGCTTTCTGGCAAGGACTGCAGTTATGTGGGTTGTTTTCTGATTTCTCTGGGTAGGGGATTGATGAGAGTCCACAAAGAAAATGCAGGCTGCTTCTGTCCACCCCCTACTGCCTGTTAACGTCTACAGGGTTTTCCCACACTGGCCATAAATGAAATGTGTTAAATAATGTTTGTTTAGTAGGTAAATCAGAATAGGTCTTTGTGATGTTTACAGTTAGTAATAATAAATGCATAGCACATGATAATCTTCACAGACTTAACAGCATATTCATTTTGATTAGAAGTATGTCATGATATAATATGTCTTACATTCATATAATATGCTGTAGATTGTAGACCATCTTGTCCTGATAGATTCTTAAGGTGTTTTTACACCATAAAGCACCTCAGAAATGTAACCATATTTGAAGTGGATGTTAGCAACCAATTGACACACTGATCAACAGTGTCCTGTGGAGAGGAGCTGTGTGGATGGGCATGTGAGAATTTTGATTGAATTCACGGATGCAAACCTCTGTTCTTGCAACAAGTGCCATGAGATCTTTAATGTTCATGTGTGCCAGACAGGACCTCTGTTTTTTAAGGTCACCTCTGAAAGTATTTCCATTTATGAAAGGTGAAAATTTAGCCTCCTGAATTTCACGAACACACTTTCTCTCTATGATTAAAAAAAAAAAGATGGAGGATGGGGAAGGTGAGATTTTAATGCTGATAATACAAATAGCTTGTAGATATTCTGCAGTGAGATATTTTTAAATTATAAATTACTTACAGTGCATGCAAACAATAACAAATCAGAGACAAGATAAAATAAGTCAATCATCGCAATTACATCATTAAAGTTTCTGTCATGCCTATTAGGTACAGTTCTGTGTTGGGATGGTGTAAAACTATCTTCTGGATGGGGCGATCCCAATGGAAATAAGCCTTTTGGAAACCAAATTTCTCCTGGAGATCCCTCTGGGATGTGACAGCTCCATACCATTCCAACATGAAATTGCCAGAAAAGAATGATAAAGTCCATAATGATTTAATTGCAGCTGCAGGTAGAATTCCTCCATGCCTGCTACTACACCTTTACACTGGGTGTAGCATGCTAGCCCTTGCATACTGGTCTTGCCTTGCAGGCTAATGCAGAAAGAGAACAGGACTGTGTTCCTTTTGGGGTGGTGTTTGCCCACCAGAACACTAGGAGAGACCAGTCGCTGCACTATGAAGTCAGGAAATATAATTTATGACAAGCTTGTGTGTGGTATGCAAAGAGAGTGAGGAGGCTTTTTGTGTATTCTTTCCTCTCCCCCCACCTTTCTGTGCACATATATAAGAGCCTGTCAGAATCTGGCCCAAAATGTTTATATGAAACGCTTGTCCTAAATACTAAAAGCTACTAAACATGTTGGAAACTGTTTTTAAAAAAAAAATAAAAAGAAGAGAAATAGTTGAGCTTGCTTATGAAACACATTTTTAATCATTGGTGGTATTTCACTTTCCGTTACTGTACTTTACATTATCTTATATGTACAGTGCTGCACATATTAAGAACAAAAGTGGTACTCTTCTTATAAAATATCCAGGCTGAATTTCTTGTAGTGAAAGTTGTGTTTTGTGCTGCTGATGTAGTAAATAATAATAATTTTGAGGCTTATATCCTCTAAGGCCACCTGCTGACCTCATTTCTTCCATTTGTTTCTATCTCCTCAGTATAGTAGGCCAAAAAGCCCAGGTGAAAGGCCAAGAGGTACTCCATTTGAGAGGAGGCCCTCTCAGGAGCCACAGGAAGGAGCTTTGCCATAGTTGCTCCCAGCTTAAAGACTTCTGTTTTGTCAGCAGAAAGGTCATAAAGGACAGCACATTGGGGCTTTTTGTCCTCCCACACCACCCAAGGCACATCCAGATATACCTTTGCAATGGTGGGTCAGTCCTTCTTGGGATCCAGCAGCCAGGTCCTTCCTCAATGATCAGAGAATTAAGTACAAAATTCTTTCAGCTTCCTCCATCCATACAGTCTACCTTGAAGGTGAAATGGTGAAAAATATTGGTCTCCCCTCTCATGTTCTTAGCTGGTTAGTAGAATCCCTTGACATTTGTTGTGACTCTTCTTTTTTTACCAGGAGAAGAATCTGGGTTCCTGTAGGGAGTGATCTCCTGCATTTCCTCTCTAGTTATACATTGGATAATGGGGAGAACACAGGGATTCAAAGCCATCCCTATGAGTTATCTCTCAAATGGGAGCACCAATTAGGACAGATCCTCAGATGCGAGGGAAAATCCTCTAAGAGGCAAAAGGAGCAAAAAGTCTCCGAAGACCAGAAAACACAAAAAATGCCAAGAAGCCTTTCAGATACTCATCTTATTCCATTAGGTTCTATCTGATCCCCTGAAAAAGAGAATTGTCAGCTTCAGACCATGGTAACACTATGCCAGAGATTAGAAGAAATTCTAATCCATATGCATTTAAGACAATGGGGAGAAAGGTGGTGACCACCATCGAGATTTCATCAGGAAAAAAAAGAACCAAGTCCAAGGGTAAATAGCTCCCATCCAAACCCAAGACAAAATTTTCCATCTACCTTCACTCCTCCTTTGAACAAGTCATTGTGAAGGAATAGGAGACTTATAATAATGGGGAAAGGCTCTGTTAGCAAGTCATAAAATTCTAATTACTCCCTCTTCATACTCCCTAATGTTGATTCAGAAGGGGTCATGACAGAAAACTCTGCAACTCCTCTGTGCCTTTTGGGTTTATAATACATGGAAAGAAGAACTCCTTGTTCTCTTCTTAGAGGGCCGTCCACCTTGGCTTCAAAATAGACACAAGAAGAGTCTGTTTTTCTGGCAGAGCAAAGTTTCAGGAAGATCCCGATCAGGTGTCCTGCATTAGAATATCATTCATTTGTTTTGCCTGTAACACCTAGATCTTCAGGTCTCTTGCATAAAGTTTACTCCATGGGCAAGACAGTTCATGAGAGAGTTTCAGGGATTGCTCTTAAAAGTCCTGGAACCATTCCCAAAGAGAGATGCAGAGCAAATTAAAGATGCCATCTAGAGTAATTATATCCCTCAGTTCGGGAAAACAGAAGAACCATGGGATGGTAGCATGCTCTAGTCACAATCTGTACACCAAAGTTCTGACCTCAGATGTGGCAACCTTGCAGGATGGTGAGCTTACTTGGGCTGCCATGATATACAGGAAATGTTGTCAGAAAGGCTCCAGAACATCAATTCCCAGAGGTGAGACTTGGTCATGATAATTTTTCAGGGTTTCCAGGATCGCTTGAGAAAGGAGAACAAGCACATGACACAATGACTGTGGCATACATAAATCAGCAAGTGGGCACAAGATCACATAGCCTCTATCTGTCTGATCAACATAAGATACAATGTACAAAAATGCAGACTAAAAAACTGCTGGTAGATACATAACTGAAAGTGGTCCTTAAGCAAGAATTGTTGCAGCTGATATCTAGGGAGCTCTCCAGGTGGATCTGTTCACATCCAGTGAAAACACAAAGGCCTGTTCGTACGAACTCGTTAATTCTTGTATTATAGTGTATATAGTTTTCTGTTCACGGTCCACTATGCCATCACTCAGCAGGCCAAAGATGACGCTGGGTTCGGCAGAGCTGTGTTGCAGTCTACACATCCGTGAACTCCTACCTACCTCTGAGGGGTACTGCTTGGGTGTCATCTAAATTGAATGGACCTGAGCAAGCACTCAAAGAAGGAAAGACAGTTATCTTTTTCTGTAACTGGTGTTCTTTGAGATGTGTTGCTCATATCCATTCTACAAACCGACAAGAAGGAACTGAGGGTCGGGGGAGTTGGCAGCACCTTGTATGCCGCAACATATGTGTGCCACTCCAGGGGGCACTTGAGCTGGTCCCCTACAACTACTGCTGAGGGAAAAAACTTCTGGCTCCGGTGCATGTGGGGAGCACACACACCTAAGTTGAATGGACATGAGCAACACATCTTGAAGAACACCAGTTAGGAAAAAGGTAACTGTCTTATAAGGGCTCACAAATAGATGATTTGTCTTCTGGGTCCCTTGTTTCCCCCCTGCTTTCCGCTAGTAGAAAAATCCAGAAGATTAAAAAGGGGGTCAGTTAAAAGTGGCCAAGTATGCTGTCATACTCAAACCTAATGTAGCTTTCATAGAGATCTTTACTCCATCTCTCCAGCAAGCCAGGATCTCCCATTCCAGTGTTTGCTTCTTCATCCCACTTCAGAGTAACTGGGCCTAACAGTTTGACTATTGAGCAGCCAGGTCTATAAACAACATGGGATATTCTTCTTTGAGCTTTTTGCAGGCCTTGCATCATTTTTGCTTACTCAGGAGTTTACACAAAGTTCTCTGATGGGTGCCAAGATACAAATATTAACTCCAAGGAATCAGGCGTTCCAGCTTCCATGGATTTCTTTCAGGATGACTTAGGCTTGGCTTTAAGATCTTCTACCATCATTTCTGATAGTCTGACTGCTGAATAGTACTATCACTTGAATGAGCTTAAGTTTTTGGATAGATAGCACAATGTTGTCGAGGTTCCTTAGGGCAGCATTTCTTTCCAAACCAATAGTCAGACCTATCTTTACTATCTAGAGTTTGCCTATAGTGCTTCAGATGCTCATGTCCCACGCATTCAGGGCTTGGCCAAGTCCCACCATTCTGTGGGAGTATTTCCAGTACTAACAGGAAAAGACACAGTGTAAATGTGTCAGACTGGGGGAGAGATGGTTCCCATTAGGAAAATAATCACATGATAAATTTTTCATTTGTCTTAACAGTTGTGTGGTATGGACCAATTCTGGGGCATTGCTTTAAGAGCACAGTCCGGTGATGTCAGTCGAGCAGCTATCCAGTATATCAATTCTTATTATATTAATGGTGAGTTCTCAGTTTTATTTATACTGGTGTACTAAAATCCAAGGATATTGTACAAAATAATCTTTGTCGTTTTTTGTTAAAAATAAAATCTTTTAAAGAATATTAGTTTATCTTGTTTTAATCTTGGGTACTAAAACTTGCAGTTTTCAATACATTTGTCACATAGTTATTTAAATATCTGTCTGCAGGTAAAACAGGTCTGGAAAAAGAACAAGAATTTATTAGCAAGTGTATGGAGAGCCTTATGATCGCTTCCAGTAATCTTGAGCAAGACTCCCACTCAAGTCTCACCATAATTGAAAGAGGACTTTTAATGCTAAAGACACACCTTGAAGCTTTTAGGAGAAGGTAAACAATTTCTTCAATATATTTTGAGTTGGAATTTATTGTCATTTATTTTCCTATCATTTGTACCAAATAGAAATTTGAGTTGAGTGAAATAATGAAAAACAGAGATGTAAATTTTTCATTTGGTTTCCTCTGTGTAAAATGGGGATAATAATACATACTTTGCAAATATTTTGTGTGAGGCTTAGTCTGTTAAAGGTTTTTGGCAAGGAAAAAAAAGATGGTTGCCCTCATTTGCTGTTTTATGATTAGGGCCCTATCAAATTCACTGTCCATTTTGGTTAATTTCATATCATAAGGTTTTAAAAATCTTAAATTTCAGGATTTCAGATATTTAAATTTGAAATTTCATAGTGTTGTAACTAGGGGTCCTGACCCAAAAGAGGGTTGTGGGAGAGTTGTAAGGTTATTGTAGGAGGGTTGCAGTATTGCCAGCCTTACTTCTGTGCTGCTGCTGATGGCAGCACTGCCTTCAGCTGGGCTGCCGGAGAGTGGTGGCTGCTGCCTGAGAGCCCCGCTCTGAAGGTAGCACCACCACCACCAGCAGCACAGAAGTAAGGATGTCATGGTATGGTATTGCCACCCTTGCTTCTGCGCTTGCTGCTGACGGCAGCGCTGCCTTCAGAGCTGGGCTGCCGGAGAGCGGTGGCTGCTGGCTGAGAGCCCAGCTCTGATGGCAGTGCCACCACCAGTAGCTGCACAGAAGTAAGGATGGCATGGAATGGTATTGCCACCCTTAGTTTTGCGCTGCTGCCTTCAGAGCTGGGCCCTTGGCCCAGCAACTGCTACTGTTCGGCCACCCAGCTCTGAAGCAGCGCAGAAGTAAGGGTGGCAATACCATACCATGCCATGGTGCTGCTGGCTGCGGTGCTGCTGGCGGCGGCACTGCCTTCAGAGCTGGGTGCTTGGCTAGCAACTGCCACTGTCCAGCCACCCAGCTCTGAAGGCAGCACAGAAGTACGCGTGGTAATACTGTGACCTCCTCCCCAAAAATCTTGTGACTCCCCCGCCTCCCCTTTTTGGGTCAGGACCCCCAGTTTTGGAAAGGCTGATCTCCCGCATGAAATCTGTATAGTATAAGGTAAAAGCACACAAAAGACCACATTTCACGGGGAGAGACCAGGTTTCATGGTCCGTGACGCATTTTTCACAGCTGTGAATTTGGTAGGGCCCTATTCATGATGTATAAAAAAAGGTGGAAAGTGGTTTTTTTTTTGTTTTTGTTTATTTAAACTTAAGCAATATCAGGAATACAAAGTCTTGTCTTTTCTTTTTGTGTTGGAATCTCTGAAAGACCAGAGAAGTGGGGTTGGGACCTTTCTCAGCCTTCTTGTCTTCTTACTGTTTGTCAGGCTTTTGAGTTAAACAGATGTTAACAAAAACATGTAGTGTTTTTATGTGATTTTTATATGCTTCTTAAGGTTTGCGTATCATCTGAGACAGTGGCAGATTGAAGGCACTGGTATCAGCAGTCACTTAAAGGCACTTAGTGATAAACAGTCATTACCACTAAGAATTGTATGTCAGCCAGCTGGACTTCCTGACAAGGTAGAACTTTGGTTTTCCAATTGGATTTTATTCCAAGATCATTATGTTTCATAACGTTCATTGTTCATTCTGAAAAAAATGTGCGCATTATGTTTCAGATGACTATAGAAATGTATCCTAGTGATCAAGTGGCAGATCTAAGGGCTGAGGTTACCCATTGGTATGAAAATTTGCAGAAAGAGCAGATAAACCAGCAAGCTCAGCTTCAAGAGTTTGGCCAAAGCAGCCGGAAAGGAGATTTCCCTGGTAAGTTATACAATACTCTTAGCCTTAGTTTGCGCTTGGCTCACTGATCATGCAGAGAGGTTGAAAGATGATGTTTATTTGACAGTAGATTAGGGTATCTGGGGAAAAATAGCACGTATCACTGTTGGTTTTATTCCATGTGCTCCATTTATTTCATAACTAGCATCAGCCTGTCACACTTAATTATTAAACAGTGCTTTGCAAATGTTACCATTTCTTTTAAAATAGAGAGAGAAAATTCAGAAGTAACAAGGGATATGAACTACTTACACATGGTTTTTCAAATCACATGATTTTTATTACTTGTAACTTTTCATTCTTTCCTTCCTTCCACCATTATCTTCTCCTTTCCCCATTGCCATTATTGTTTTTATTCATTTTATTCTGTCTTATTTAGTTAGTCCTCTGGGTCGAGACCCATCTTACATTTTGTGCCATGTATATTTATGGCTCTGTATATGTAAATAATTAGGACTCAGAATGTATGTTGGGCTCACAAATATGTATTTAGCTGCCATTCAAGTATGAGTACCTTTACTGCATCTTTCAGTCTTTTTGCAACTATGTTAAAATAGTTAATTTATTACTGAACATCCTGTTGCCAAATTGATCGTTTATTCTGATCTTCCTTATTATCCTCCTTCAAAGCTCTCCGTAAAGCTCTCCTTTTCCAGGATGCCTACAAAAATTTGACATTGTTTAGGCTGCTGCTGTGCTGAGAACATAGCCTACTGTGCAGACCAATATTGTCTAATTATTTCCTTGCAGTCCCAGTCTGTATCCATCTGGTGTCTCTTGTTTTGTACTTAGACATGAGCTCTTTGTGGCAAGGACTGTTTGTTTGGTTTGTGTTTGTACAGCATCTAACACAATGGGGTCCTGGTCCGTCACTGGGGCTCCAACTAATAAATATTAATAATTGTACATGTTACACAAATGTTTACTTGAGGACAGGATTTGGACTTGTGTGATGCAGTTGATGATACCATTTTCTCATTAAATAGGAATATTTTAATCCTTTTTTTCCCTTACTTATTCCTGATGTTAAAGAAATTTGATTATTTTAGCCATGTCTGTTTCAATGGTATTGTAAAGCTGCTACTAAAACCAGCCCCTGTTTATTAGGAAACTCTGAAATGGTTGCTCTGTCATTCTGATTAAGGTGGAAATTCAAGTTGTGTTCAACAATTCAAGTTTCAGCAAAATTAAAAGCATCCTCATTCATGGTGACAGAAAATGTAAACGTTTTCACTATACTCCTGCTTATCGGGCCAAATCCTGACATCCTTAAGTAGTTTTTTTGACTCAGTACTTTCACTGGGGAATTTTAGCAATTGAGTAAAAACTGAGCAAGTATTTCAGGAGTTGACCCTAGTACTTTAACTTTCACATGTGTGTGCATATCTTTTATTCTTTGAATGATGGGCTCTATTGTATTCCACTGACGGTAATGCTCAAGTGCCATGCCCATGGAGCTGGAGCTTTTCAAAGTAGTAGTGTCCGTCGGTCTGTGCATGCAGCCTTGTATCACCTCATGGTTTCACCCGAGGCGATAAAGGGAAGGGCAGACTAACTTTGCTTTCAGTCCCTGCTCAGCGCTGCATGTTCAGAGTTGGAACTTCTGCTGTTCTCTCATCCTTGGTGATGCACTTTCCAATCTTTACAGAAAAACTGTTTTTATTCTTCTACATAGTCAGAATTTCTTAGTTTTTGTGGTAGTTTGTGTTTGTAGTAGTTTCTTAGGATTAAGGACTTTGGGACTCTGCTTTGGTGGTTTCCTGCCACACACTTGCCCCTTGCCCAGCACCTATGTCTATGTACTGGATTATGCTGTACTTCCTGCCCTCGCTCGTTTTCGATCAGCACCAATGCTGTCTGTACTGCTTGGGGGAAGCCCACGTTGCATCTAGGTGCAGGATTTGCCTCTCCTTCCCTCCACCTTAAGAAGCACCTCATCGAGGTAGCCCTGGGGCTGCAGTGGATCCTGGCCGGGGAACCCTCCCTGTACTCCTGCGCCTCCTACTGCAGAGTCCCAGTCCGGTTCAGCTGGGACCAGTGCTATGGATCCTGCACTGGGGCCTAGCCATGAGTCACAGAAGCATGGCAGTAAGTCTTCCTCCAGATCCAATAAAGATGCTGCATCGTCCATGAGTTCCAGCCATGGAGGAGCGGTGTGTTCCAGGGCCCACAAGAGCGACAAGAAGCTGCATTGCTTGATGGATATGCTGGTCCTGGTTCCTGGGCACCATACTCCTCCTGCATCGGTTTCGCCAATGTCTCGTGAATAGTCGGTCCCGAGACAGGTTCCCTTACCAGCTCCGGTTCCATCCGTGGACCGAGTGCCATTGACGCTGAGGAGACACCAGTGTGGACCTGGAAGGGATGTGGTCTCCACGTGCTCTGGTCCACTCACCTGCTTGGTTGGACCCCTCTCCTACATTGGATCTGCTGCCCTCTGCCCACCCTGCAATTGCTAAGCATTTATAAGCCAGCGTCCAAACGAAAATGTTATTGCCCGCTGTCTACACAACTCTACAGAGCTCCCCATTTCTACCACCAGCGAGCCTTTGAGCCTCCACAGAAGCACCCAAAGGTACAAAGGTCTCATCTGCCTGGTCCACCGGGGCCATCCTCCATGCAGCACACTCTGTCTTCTCATAAGCAATATTTCTGAGTGCATCTAGGGCGCTGTCAGTCACTTTGCACTCCAACACTCTTGCCAGCCACCCTTTTCAGAGGTCATCTCAAATTTTCTGCCAGCTTGGAGCATGATAACAATGGACAAGTGGGTTCTGGATGTAATTCGACGTAGCTATAACGATTGCGTTTATGATGGTACCTCCTCCACATCCCCCAGAATGGTCCCATCTCAGGGACCGCTCTCATGACAGTATCCTTGCCATGGAGGTGGACTTCCTACTGCAGAGAGGAACAGTAGAGCCAGTCTCTGCAAACTTTCAGGGCACAAGGTTCTATTCCAATTATATCCTGGTATCCAAAAAGAAGGGAGAATGGAGACCAATTATGGATCTCTGATGCCTCAACTGTTCTATTCGCAAGCCAAAGTTCTGCATGGTCACGCTTGTGGCCATCATTCCCTTGCTAGAAAAAGGCATGTGGCTTACGGCTCTTGATATGCAAGACTCCTGCTTCCACGTCGACATCCACATGACCCACAGATAGTTCCCGAGGTTCACGGTGGGTCCTCGGCACTTCCCATACAGGGTTCTCCCATTCGGACTTACCACTGCTCCAACAATCTTTACATAGGTTTCCGTGATAGAAGCTCACCTTCGACAGCAGGGAATACTCCCCTACCTGGACGCCTGGCAGCTGGCAGCATGGTCCAAAATGGTAGCTCAAGAATCGATTTCCCAGCTCCTTCTACTTCTCTGCTCTCTAGGAGTGAGTGTGAAAGTTGAAAAATTGACTTTGCACCCTACGCAGTCCCTGGAGTTCATTAGCGTACCCATCAACCTCCACATGTGCTAATCTGCTGAAGGACAGGTTCCAGACGCTACTGGACCTGATCACTTCAGTGACATCCAACCCCTCGGTCTCAGCCAGAACTTATGTCCCCCTCCTGGGTAACATGGCAATGTGTACATATGTCAAAGCCTTCACTCGATTCATGGCTTCTGCTGTCTACAACTATGGCTGCTCCCCTATGCATCTGTCCATGGACATGCTTACCATTCCACAAGAAGTCATCTTTTCCCTTCAATGGTGGACAGATCCACTCCACGTTTGCTCCAGAATGCCCTTTCTCCCGTCCTCTCCAAGCATGACAAATATAAAGGATATGTGTCACTTGACAGCTGGGGTGCTCACATGGTAGATCACATGACACAAGGAACTTGGAACACTCGGGAACCCCGGATGCACATCAACACTCTGGAACTTAGGGTGGTACGCAGGGCATGCCATGCATTTTTACTGCCCATCCACTCTTGTCATGTTCTTATGTCAGACATCGCCACTGTGGTTTATTACATAAACAAGCAAGGAGGGACAAGGTCCCCAGCACTGTGTGTGGAAGTGGTACACCTCTGGAAGTGGTGCGATGCACACCATATCCTATTGTCGGTGATCTGTCTCCCAGGGAGTCAGAATGTGATTGCCAATGCACTCAGCAGGAATTTCATGACTGACTATGAATGGGAGTTGGGTGACATGGTAATCACGGACATTTCTGGTTGTTGGGGACCCTAGTCAGTGATCTCTTTTCCTCTCATGGCAACAGCAAGTGCATCCAGTTACTCCTGGTGGCATTCTGTGCCAAAAAAATTAAAATTCTGCACACAATATTTTAAAATTCTGCAAAATTCTGCAAATTTTATTTGTCAAAATAACACTACATAATCATGCCAGTTTCAATTATTTTGGTAATTTAATTCAAAATACCTGTCAGCAAGTATGTCTGTAACAATACAGACACACACATGAAAATTCCCCCAGGAGTAGAGTTAAAGAAACCCTTGTGGCAGCCCAGTTACTGTTTCTCTCTCCCTCCCCTCAATCCCGAGCCCAGGGATCCAGAGGAAGAAACAGCCTGATGCTTGGTAACAGGCTTGTATGGAGTTTCCTGCACGCCACCCTCTCCTTCCGTTAGGGCATGCTGGGGATTACAGCTGCCAGGACCTCTCTAGCTCCCTCTCCGTCCCCCCAGCAATGTCTTCTATGTGGTAATTGTGCTTTGCTGGGTCCAGTGGCCCCTATTGGCAGCTAGCAACAGTTCAGCACATTTCTGTGGGGGAAAGAAAATTCTGCACGCATGATAATTTCTGCAAAATTCTGTATTGCGCAGGGGTGCAGAATTCCCCCAGGAGTATACATTCTGTTCTGCCTGAGGGGACAGAGCCTGCCCCATTCCTACCTCCTCAGAAACACCCCAAAGCCCTGCCCACTCACGCCGAGTGTGCCACAGTAGCGAGCAAGAGGGACCAAGTGTTACTCTCACACACACGATTGCCCATCTCCTCTCCACCCCCTGGCAGTGATTTTATGTTTCTGCCAGCTGCTCCGGGCGCCCAAACCAACTTGCCTGTGCTTCCAGGGAGGGGCACGTGACTGCTCTTGCAGCTTCCCTTTGCTTTCCCATCAGAAGCCATTTTTCTGTGGGGAAACAAAGATATCTGCGGGGAACATGAATTCTGTGCACGCACAGTGATGCAGAATTCCCCCAGGAATAATCAAGTACTGTTCCAGGGGAGGGCTCGGTGACAATTCACAGGGCAACACCATGGTTGTTGACTGGTCAGATCGAATCATTTATGCCTTCCCTCCCCAACCGCTCCTGCCCTATGTCCTTCACAAATTCTAACGGGAGAGAGTGACGGCCATCCCGATCGCCCTATTCTGGCCTTGCCAGTTCTGGTTTCCAACTCTTCTCTGCATGTCAAACCATCCTCCACTCCCACTTTCGACGTTCCCAGAATTGCTCACATAACACAATGGCAGGCACCCTGATCCATGGACACTTCATTTGGGGGCTTGGTTTTTGGATGGACACCTCCACTGGCACAGTAATGTTCATTGGCAGTGGGAAATGTCCTCTCGAGTAGCAGGAAGGACTCCATGAGATAATCCTACCAAGCCAAATGGATATGTTTCACTTCCTGGGCCCA
This sequence comes from Trachemys scripta elegans, assembly GCF_013100865.1. NCBI lineage: Eukaryota > Metazoa > Chordata > Testudines > Emydidae > Trachemys > Trachemys scripta. The sequence continues at coordinate 20,401,849 of NC_048300.1, forward strand.
GCAAAAAGGTCTTGCTTCTGAGGTTGTGGGCATCCTGATGGTCTTAGACTATTTACTGTCTCTGATGGCCTCAGGGCTCGCTCTCAGCTCCATCAAAGTGCACGAATTGGCTATCAGTGCTTTCCATCCTCCTGTGGAGGGGCATTCGGTTTTCACTCACCCTTTGACTGTCTGATTCTGGAAGGGCCTTGTATGCAAATACCCTCCTGTTCAGCCTATTGTTCTTCAGTGGGACCTCAGCCTAGTCCTTATGCCATTGATGAACTTGCCCTTTGAAACTCTGGCCTCTTGCTCCCTTCCTCTTCTTTCCATGAAGGTCGCTATTACCTCTGCAGGAAGGATTGGTGAACTGGGGCCATGATTGCAAATCCTCCTTTTACTATCTTCCATAAGGACAAAGTCTCACTGCACTTACATCCCATATTTCTACTGAAAGTGGTTTTCTGCTTCCACCTCGACCAACCCATACATTTGCCCACCTTCCTTCCCAAACTGCACACCTCAAAGGAGGAACAGCAGCTTCACTCCCTCGATATACATAGGGCCCTGGCCCTTTACGTACAAAGGACAAGACCATTCTGGAAGTCTCCTAAACTATTTGTTTCCATAGCAGAGAGAATTCAGGGGCAGGCCGCCTTCACCCAGCGAATCTCGGAGCGGACTCCACAGTGCATTATGCTCTGTAATCACTTGTCATGGCAGTCCCTATCAGGTGGGATATGGGCCCATTCCATGAGAGCATAAGCATCAACTATGGCCCTGGTCCATGATGTGCCCCTTATGGACATATATAAGCCAGCCACATGCAGTTCAGTACACGCCTTTTTTTCTCACTATGCCCTGGTGCAAGACTCTGCGATGGTTGCCTTGTTTGGTACATCGGTCCTCCGTTCCACGGTTCCGTCATCTCCCTTGCACCCTCCTCCTGTCTAGGTACTGCTTGTTAATCATCCTCCGTGGAATACACTCAAAGAGGAGGTGGCTACTTACCTGTATTCCAATCCCATCTTCCTTCACCTTTGCTGTGGATTTGGTAGATTAGTTGTGGAGACAAACTGAAGGCGTGGTCGGTCCACCATGCCTGTTATTGCCTCTGGTGAAACCATGAAGTGGTACCAGGATGCATGTGTGGACTGATGGACTCTACCACTTTGAGAAGCTCCCGCTCCAGGTGCATGGCATATGCACATAACTCTCAGTAGAATATAGATAGGGACCACGCATCTCAAAGAACCTCCTGTTACAGGTAAGTAACCTCCTCTTCACTTTTGCTTTCTTTTTAATTTGCTCTATTTATGACTGTGACTGGCGCCTTGCCACATCATTTGGCATTTTCAGTACTCTGTGACCTTTGCCAGCCCCATTTCATCACTGTTTAGATGGTGATTCTACTGGCAGGGTCTTTGCTTTTGACAGAGCCTAAGCTGTTATTTCACTCCAGCTTCTGCCTGCTATAAGGTCAGAAGTCAGATTCTTTCTGATATTCACAAACAATGACTATCTGCCTTAGCAGATGTCATCTCCAATTCACATTGTCATAATTATAAGTAAATTTTACTAGAGAGGTTGAAGAAGAAATTATGAATAAAATATATGTTAAGCAGCATATAACAGAGTGAGACAAACTATTCATTGTGGAAAGTCGGCAGTAGATTCTAAGCTTGGTTACACTGTTTGCTGGTTTTCCTGCAGGTGGCCTCACTATGTTCCCAGTCAGGGGCTGCACTGACCAATGCAGCTTGGAAAGTGAAACCTTCTTCTTATAGCAGCATGTGTTAGAGCACTCATGTGCCCATTCTGTCTTCCCACGCATACCAAAACAAGGCTACAAAAGGGGAGGAATGGTTCTCTCTGCCACCTGCGTTCCTTCCAGTCTTAACAGCAGATAGATGTGAACCTTTTTGGATCAGACCTGGATCCTTAATTTATAGTGCTTTATAGTAATTTAATGGTACACACTTTAGGGGCAATTAGAAGAAAATTTCTATTGCATTCACACTTAGGGTACATCTACACTACAGGGGGGAGTCGATTTAAGATACGCAAATTCAGCTACGTGAATAGCGTAGCTGAATTCGAGGTATCGCAACCGACTTACCCCGTTGTGAGGACGGCGGCAAAATCGACTTCTGCGGCTTTCTGTCGACGGCGCTTACTACCACCTCCGCTGGTGGAGTAAGAGCACTGATTCGGGGATCGATTGTCGCGTCCCGACGGGACGTGATAAATCGATCCCTGAGAGGTCGATTTCTACCCGCCGATTCAGGCGGGTAGTATAGACCTAGCCTTAGTAAAACTATCAGTATTTAAAATAAATGCTTATAGAACAATTTTCCAGCTCTGGAAGAAATTAATGAAAGTTCTTTCAAGGTGAATTTATCTATTATCTCTCTTCCCTTCCTATAAGACAGATTTTTTTCCCTTTGCCTTTTTTATTACAAGATATAATTGAATCATATTGCTAAGGAAGTAATTAAGGACCTGATTCAGAGGTCAATGAAGTCAGTGGAAAGATTCCCATTGACTTCAGGGGCCTTTGGGTCAGGCCCTGAGAGGTTACCAGGAAGCTGCTTTTTGAAAAAATTTTCAGCAGATGCAGTATCAATGTTAATATTAATTTTACTTTTAAAGATTATGCTTTTTAAATTGCCAATGAAATTCCAGAAATTCACTATGTTGTGCTTTATTGTAGGTGGTCTCATGGGACCTGTGAGAATGATTTCATCTGGGCACGAACTAACAACTGATTATGATGAAAAAACACTTCATGAATTGGGCTTTAAGGATATGCAGGTATTATCAGTGTAAAAATAAGACAAATATAAAAAGATCATTTGGTATGCTGCTTTTGTCATGTGATGACCAGTAAGTGTATTAGGTGGTAAAATGTAAAATTCTCTTTGGCAATATCTGTTTCCTAAAACCATTGTATTGTTTTCTGCTGTATAGCATACATCCCCTTTACACCCAAAATAAAATTACAGTTAGTTCCTATTAACATACATTTACATTCTACTGCTCTATTGCCTTACTGTTGTAAAAAGTAGTCCTGGTTTAAAAAGCCACATTCTGGGTGTATTAGTAGATGTGAAGTAGTACATGCTGAAGGATCAAAGTAAAATTTGGAACCATTTATTTTTTGTAGAAAAAAGCAGGGGCCGGTGAAAACAACATCAAACATCAAGATTTTGGCCAAATGGTCACAACTGTTTGATTTTTATGAACAGGATAGCATCTCAAAGCATTTTGTCATGAGAGCAGGGAAAAGAGAGCCATTGAAGCTGTCAAGAGCCTCCTTTCTCCCTTTTGATGCTCAAATCCATAGCATCCTGTAAATGAACTCATAAAAGTCTAGAATCCCTATCACATCTTTATTTATTCTAAGGCCTATCAAGGCTTGCAGCCCAGATCAGCCTACTGCCCAGGACATGAGCAAGCTTCCATAGAGTGTGAATCCAGGCCCAATGCCTAAGAAAGATAGGAATGTCTACTTTGCAGGAAGGAGGATTAACCTTACAACCACTGCAGATTGGAGGACCTGACCTTGCACAACCCCTCCCTTCGTCACTCCTCCCTGCCAAAGAAAAAGACAACTTTAGAGGATCTGACCACCTAAATTTAGCACACGTTTGAATTAATTACTTTTTAATTAATCACTCTGCTGCTGCCACTTCTCATACTTACCATGTCAGGCGAAATCAAAGTAATCTCCAGTGCTGCCCAATGTATGTCATTTTTGAACTGTGACATTCTGTTGAAACATAGTTAAAGGATCAACAGTGAAGATACTAATGTATCTTCCAAAACCATGTTCTTAAGTCTGTTCTTATTTATAAGCTGTCTCTGGTTTTAAAAATGGTCATTGTAGTTGTGTTGTTAAAATAGTCTCTATGTCCTCCTCCCCCCCTTGTTTCTAGATGGTGTTTGTATCCTTGGGTGCACCACGGAGGGAGCGAAAAGGTGAAGGTGTTCAGCTTCCAGCATCTTGCCTACCTCCTCCTCAGAAGGACAACATTCCAATGCTTTTACTTTTGCAAGAACCTCATCTTACCACCCTTTTTGATTTGTTAGAGATGCTTGCATCTTTTAAACCTCCTTCTGGTGAAATGGCTATGGAAGATAGTGAGGTAATTTAGCAATTTTTGATTAAGATGACTGAATATGTCTAGTTTAATTGCTGTCCAATCTGTCTACTTCTGATGGCCCCTCACCATGATATCCAAACATCAGATACATCTAATATTTCTATCTGTATATTTAATTTAATCATATCTATAGATGTAACTATATAAGCCTTTTATAATCAAAATGGTATGATATTATTTACTAGTTACTCTAAAAAATGTGTTCTTCTTCGAGTGATTGTTCACGTCCATTACACATTAGGTGTGCGCGCGCCGCGTGCACGGACGTCGGAAACTTTTTCCCTTAGCGGCTCCCGTCGGGCCGGCGGGGCCCCCACCTTCCCGCCAGAGCGGCGCCCCGCTCCAGGGTATATATATCCCTGCCGACCCGACCCCTCCAGTTCCTTCTTACCGTCCGTGGAGGCGTTGGAATAACTCTGTCTCTCGTCTGAGAGTGTCCCTTAGCACATTAGAGTTATCTAGCAGTTATCAGTTAGTTGTGTAGTGTTTAACCAGTAGTTAACAGCTCATTAGAGTACTTAAAGTTCCTGCTGGGGTTGTTTGTTCAGCCCCGGCACCGGCCC